>NC_081179.1:21886119-22153619 GCF_012432095.1 Onychostoma macrolepis
GTGGGTGGACAGACACTAATGTACAGAGATAAACTCATGAACTCTTACACAGCTGTTGTATCTCTGTTAAACAAAGTAGACGGAGATACTCATCAACTTCCCCTTTAAAATCCTTAATTTTAAGTTTCGCCTTAAAATGGTCATGCATTTTCCCTTCACTCTGTCATAATCTCTGTGCATGCCAACAGCAGTTGTTTTGACTCATTGCAGTGTTAAGGAAGATGGCTGCAGTAATGATATCAGACTCACTGAACAGCTCATATCTACTCTAAATATCTACTCTAAATAATAGCTCATATCTACGCTAAAAACACTGGTGTAAAATAGATTTTAAACAGTAGCTTTATAATGACTTTGAACAGTTCAAGTGTGTGTAAAAAAAAAAAAATCATAGTATGATTGATAGTGAATCCAAATATGACTTGCCACATTTACTAATGCGACTAGAGATATGAATATCACAGCTTTTGTCAGACCTGTCTGAATGTTGCTGACTTCAGGTTGTCTTCTCCTCACGAGTTCCCTGATAAACTGATAAAGGCCTCTATGGTCTCTTCTGCTATACTTTTTTTTTTTTTTTGTGGCATTAGATGTATATAAAGACTAACCACAAAACATGGCGCATGTGCTTTGTGTTCATGGTTTCCTGTGTCAGACTCAGCACACATTCTCACTTCCAGTTTCACATCCTGCGGTATTTAAAATTGTCTTTAGATAACTTGAAAAAGATCTTGATTAGCTGGTGCACATGTAGATCTCTAGAAACAGTATGTACGATTTCTGTTGCTCAAACAATAGAGCATGGTGCTAGCAGCAAAGGTCATGGGTTCAGTTCACGCAGAACAAACACTATACCTTCAAAACAATTCAAGTCACTTTGGGTAGATGTAATGCAATTCCGAATGTCAATCAAAAGTAATCTTTATTGTCTTGCAAATAAATATTATCAGGCAGCTTCATTTTAAATTAATTATGGCTTGTTTGAAACACCATGTCACATAGGCTATAGCTGCACACAGTTATAAACCGCTATCTTGAAAGTGGGAGTAAATCATTGGTTTGATATCACACGTGGTTACATGACTTTATGAGTTCTGTCAAAGCTGTGATTAGCTGCCCTTCTTCTGAATGAGACAGAAACGGTGTCTGCTTAATGTGGACAGGAGATTCACAAAGAAGATTAGTGACAAAATTCTCATATTCAGTGAATTTCGTATTTTGTGTTTGAGATTAATTTGAATAGTGAAGGAGGTTATGAAATTTACACTATAAATATCATGCATCAAATTAGGCCTTTAAATGATCAACATGATCAAAGTGTCTACATGCCTTCGGTTGTCTGATTGATAGTTATAGTTTTTTTAGCAAGTTAAAGGCCTTTAATTATAATTGTAAAACGTCTCATGGTATGGTATACATCTTCACAGTGAAATGTTTACAAAGTAACATAAGAATAACTTATGTATTGCTAGTAAAACTTACTGGTCATCAGAAAATTATGCTTACTTTATCCATACATATTTTCTTTAGAAAAACATCTCTTGTATCGCACTGCATTATAGGTTTTGATCATTGAACTAAGCATTTAAACATCATCTTACTAAGACATTAGTGTGGGATATTTATATGCATTTTATTTACATAGCTTTTATAACCGTATAGCAGACTATCAGAATTTAATTTGGACCTATCATTATATAAATATAAATATCAGCAGATGCACCAAATTGCATATTGTGCGGAGTATATTTTGGGCCTCTGAATAAAATGTTTGTCCTCCAAAAGTATGATCTACATATTCTACACTGTAAAAAAAAAAAAATCCGTAAAATTTACAGTAAAAACAAAGAAACTGCAGCTGTGGTTGCCGGAATTCTACCGTAAAAAAATACGGTCACAACATTTCAGGTTTTAACTTCAATTTACAGTTAAATACCGTAATTTCATTAACTGATATACCAACCTATTAAAGTACTGAAATCGATTTTGTACCTTTGAAATACACTGATAAGCACCAAATGCAGGTGGTGATGCGAGTCACATGATGAACCAAAGCCCATCACAAGCAGCTTTTAATTAATAACATATATAGAAGGTGAACTGTGTCATTCACACAAACACCATCATGGTGAGACTCATTAAACTGAAATATGCAATAAACATTAATTTAACAACATTAGATGTAACATACTACCCTAATAAACATAACTGATGAGAAAAAACTGAGAAGCAGCATAGTTATTTTAAAGAAAAAACATCAAATTCAAACAAAATTTGAGATGCAACGCAGGGAATTCTGGGAACATCAATTTACATTTTTTCCCTGTATATTTTACAGGAACTTACCGTTAACCATTTAACAGTTTTTTACCGTTAAAAATCACGGTCATTTTTTTTACAATGTACTGGATCATACTATATGAGCCATAAAAGTTAAATAAATGTTCAATAAACTGCTCCATTTCAAGAAATACTGAAAAATGTTCATGTAGGTTTTGTATATACGAAAAGAAAATATATACTCCGATGTCTCAGTTTAGAAAGTCCAGCATGTTATTAGCTCTGGTGTTCAAGATTGTAGGGAGTTCACCGTGGTTTACAGGAAACCCGTCTTATACACGAGCTGGGCCTGCAGTAAATTTAGCCGGATCTGATGAGAAACCTTCTAGTATTTCAACTGTATTTAGACGCAAGAGCTGTTTTCAGATGGTGTGGCTACATACCAACCAACTTAAATTGACAATTCAACGACAGACATTACTACACCTTTTTTTTCCTTCATGGAAACATAACCAAAGTATCAAGATTTGCATTGCATCTTCAAGGATCACCTTTTGTAATTCCAAACATTTCAAGACGCTCCCACTGTGTTAATCCTCTTATGTATATGGTCTTAAACTCATATGATACAGTATAAAACAATAATAATAAATTATTCAAATGTGTTGGTCACTATGGAAAAGATCTGGCGGTATCTGCGTTTTTTAATTTGCTCGTTGTCAGTAGATTAAGCCGCAGAACTTTCCACTTCCATCTGCACTTTTATGGGATGCTGTCGTTCTCGCACTAATTTGCCCTGTTTAATAAATCTGGCTCATTATGTGTTAATGTAATGATACGTGTATTTGGATTAATGTGGGTTTGTTGTATGAGATAAGTCAGCATGTCTGTTTGGACAATTGAGACCATCACCTGCTTTATTTTATCCTCAAAAGTGTGACAAAATGGCAAATGGTTGAGAAACAGTTCATTTTGTCTTCGTTTTATCAGAAGGAATTTACACTGATTTCACAACAGCTCATTTTTGGAAGAAATAACTAGAAAAGGTCAAGTGAATATCTATTAACACCCTTTATATTGTCATTTTTCTGTTCCAGAAGAAAACAATGGCTTCCATGCCAGTTCGGATAAGGAGACTCTTCGTCTTGAAAATGCAGAGGTAAAAACTCACACATTCAGTCCTACCTCGGTGTCTTGAATGATTTGATAGTGCTAATAGTATCAGTACTGTCACTACCCCAGTATGAATTTCCATGCCGGTCCAGGCTGATTTATGCTGGTTAGTGGTGGTTTCGTGGCGGTCTAGCTAGTGGTTGCCATTTACCGCCAGATAATCTGGTCAACCCAAGGTCTTTATGGTCTTAACCTGCAAGATGTCCTTTCTGATTCATGTTAAGAAGCCTGCTGGGAATACCAGCAATGCTGGTGTTTTTAGCAGGTGAATGTTTATCTAACCATCTCATTAAGATGTTAAAAATTCCATAGAATTACATTAAAGATATACAGCATCCTTGTAACAGCATAGCAACAAACCCAGAAAACGTCAGCAACAGCAAAGCAATGCCCTGGGCAACCACCCACAACACACTGGCATCGCTTGTACATCCCAATCAACAGAAATCAGGAGCAGGTGTCATAAAGCAGGTTATGTGTTTATTACACAAGTTTGTGCATTATTAAAAAAAAATAATAAATCCAGCATTGTTAAGCTGAATTGATAAACAGACATGCTGTGACTCAATAGAGTGGTTTTAAAAGAAATGCATTTATACATGTCCTGTGAACAGAGTGTGTATTATCAAAGGACAATGCGTTAATAAAGAGCTGTTTATGTTCATTATATGCACATGACACAGGCAGACAAACAAAGTATATGTATTATGATATTTATGAAATTCCATGCACTATGAGCTCATATTGACGCTCAGTGGTCAGATTGTGTTTGTCAAGACAGGTGCTCTACAATCATGACACATTCATTCAAATCAGCTCAGCTTTCCCCATACATGCCTATTAGTTTGCATATGAAAAATAAGAACTTAGATTGTCGCTGCAGTTTTGTTGATCCTTGTTTTGGTTTACAGTTTTAAAGATGGTTTAGTTCATCCAAAAATCGGCATTCGTTTGCTCATCCACATGCTGTGAAACTTCACAGAGCCATATAAAAAGTGTCACACAGTGTTCATGCTGCTGTTTTGCATAGTGTGAAAGGGATTGTGGCTCTGAAAAGGACAAAACGGCATCATAAAGTATCTTAAAGTCCATACGACTGAAGTAATACGAAGGATTTGTGGCCCCTCTTCCATTGCTCTCAAATCTCATTCATACTTTCGCATATTCAGACTTGGCATGACATGATAGCCTACCAATCACGACTGGTCTCATATGTCTCGTCATGACTTGAGTTTGAATTGGAGTTGCGGAGTATTTTCATAGTAACCTGAATAAATATAAAAATTTTGATCAGTTTTCTTGCAAAGTTATCTTAGAAGTCTTGGAATAGGAGTTGAATTGACAAATTTTATGATACTGTTATTGTGCTTTTTGCCCTTTTGGAGCTTGGCAAACCACCATTCACTTTCATTGTATGGAAATGAGCAGAGTGAACGGTCTTCAAAATTTCTCCATTGGTGTTTCACAGAAGAAATTAAATACATTAAGGTGCAGAAATAATTATTTTTAGCTGAACGGTTAACTGTTCCCCCTTCTCAAATTCCTCTCAGCCTCCTCTGATGAAACAGTTTGGGTTTTGCTGATGCCAAAAAGAAAGACTGAAGTTCACTTCACATTGCCTGTTATCTGTCCACCACCCTTCCCAAGCCTTTTCTTGGCCTTTATGTTTTTATAGTTTTAACCTTCTTAGGCTCCCATCAGTTTTAATCACATCAAAGCACACTAAATCAAGATAAGCACACCCCGGTGCTCATCGGTGACTGTCACCCTTTCTCTTCTCTCCATCTATGTACTGTCTCTTCCTGTCTGTGTAGTCCATGCTGAGTGTTTTGTCTGAATGCGCAAGTGCTGTGTCTGTTTGCTCAAGTCATTCTTCAGTGATTGTGTGTGAACAGTGTGAGAGAGAACACACTGAACCACAGCAGCACCTCACCAGCTTTAAAGGGGTAAGAAGGGACTGCGTTTGTGTTGTGTGTCCGTTTGAAGTGTGTCTTAAAGGGGCCATAGCATGAAAACCTATATTATTATATTATATATATGCTGTCAAACGATTAATCACATCCAAAATAAAAGTTTGTTTACAGAATATACTTACACTATAATAGTGTATACTTATGTATATATAAATACAAACACATGCATGTATACATTTAAGAAAGTGTTGTTTATATATGAAATATATTTATATATAATATAAACATATACACACACACACGTATACACATGTAAATATTTTCTAAATACTGAATGTGTGTGTGTGTGTGTATTTATATATACACATACATAATAAATAAACAGTACACACACATATATTATGTAAACAAAAACTTATTTTGGACGCGATTAATCGTTTGACAGCACTAATATATAAAGTAAAAAAAATATATATTGCACAGATGGAATGAAGGAGTAGATTATGAAATTAAATTATAAAATTATGAACTATAGGCCAGTGATAATTGCGTGATATGAAGATAAACAACGCCAGTGTCCAGAATTGCATACTCTAGTCAGTACTTGCGAGTACTTGTTCTGAATAAGCACTTACTTTGCAGTACAGTCTATATAGCAGTGGTCTCAAACTCAATTCCTGGAGGGCCACAGCTCTGCAGAGTTTAGCTCCAAATCACACCTGCTTGGAAGTTTCTAGTGATCCTGAAGAGCTTGATTAGCTGGATCAGGTGTGTTTGATTAGGGTTGGAGCTAAACTGTGCAGAGCTGTGGCCCTCCAGGAATTGAGTTTGAGACCACTGCTATATAGTATGAATGTAATCCGGATTTAATCCATTTGTCATGTTGTTGCTGTGATGTGACCTAAAAGGTCAGTTTAAGGAAAAGGAAGCTTCACTTCCATTCTCAAATCCTCTCCCGTGGCCTCATGGGTTTGTGAAGTCTCCAAATGCGCACTTCAGAATCTCGCCAGACGTAGTGCATCAACCTGGTGATGATGTCTAATGCAGCCAAAGTATTGACATCTAAAGCTGCTTTGTGTAATATATATTCAGCACATCACCCACACTAAAGTAATGTACAAATAATGTTTTGATGAAGTAATTATCCTCGTCGCAGGGCTTTTTTTAGCAAGTGTTGATAAATGCAATGAATTAATCAGAATATCATGCAAGTCTTAATGTTTAAATAAAAATGTTTCCATCATACTTTTTACTAGTGCTGTCAAATAATTAATAACAAAAGTTTTTGTTTACATAATATATATGTGTGTGTACTGTGTATATACACACACATTCATGTATATATTTAGAATATTACATATTCATGTAATTGGATTTATATATAAATACATTTAATATATAAACATAACATTTTTCTTAAATATATACATGCATGCATATCTGTTTATATATACATAAATATACACATGTAAACATTTTATTTTGGATGCGATTAATCACGATTAATCATTTGACAGCACTACTTTTTACTATATATACACACCATTTACATATAGAAGTCTTAGGAATAGTTCACCCAGTTCACTTCGTGGAAGAAACCTTTAGTAACATTTGAAGTTGACTTATAAAGATAACAAAATTCTACAATATGGCCCCTTTTAAAACCCCACGTTCATAAGAACGAGGCAGGCAGTTAAAGGGACAGTTCACCCAAAAATGAAAATTTGATGTTTATCTGCTTACCCCCAGGGCATCCAAGATGTAGGTGACTTTGTTTCTTCAGTAGAACACGAACAAAGATTTTTAACTCAAACTGTTGCAGTCTGTCAGTCATATAGTGTTGGTCAATGGTATCCACGGCTTTGAGAGAAAAAAAATAAAAAATTAATAAAAACGTACACAGACAAAACAAAATTAAACCCTGCAGCTTGTGACGATACATTGAGGTCTAAAGATATGAAGTGATCGGTCTGTGCAAGAAACTGAACAGTGTTTATATATTTTTTTACCACTGATCCGCCGCCCGGTCCAACGGTCCTGAGCTCCTTCACACAACAAAAGGCGTGTGACGTGTCTTCTTGCTTTACGGAGGATCGCAGACTTATAAGTGCATTACCGCCACCTAGCTCTCAAGTGGACCATTGACACTATCTACAATCTCAATTAGGAGTGTCAATGGTCCATTTGAGTGCAAGAAGACGACGATGTGTCGGCTGTTGTGTGAACGCACTCAGGACAGTTGGACCGGGCGGCGGATCAGAGGTAAAAAAGAAAAATTATATAAATACGGTTCGGTTTCTTGCACAGACCGATCGTTACCTCAATGTATCGCCACGAGCCGCAAGGTTTAATTTGGTTTTGTCTGTGTATGTTTTTTGAGTGAGTACCATTGACTGACATTATATGACTGACAGACTGCAACGGTTTGAGTTAAAAATCTTTGTTCGTGTTCTACTGATGAAACAAAGCTACCTACATCTTGGATGCCCTGGGGTAAGCAGATACACATCAAATTTTCATTTTTGGGTGAACTATCCCTTTAAGCCTCCTGCATATTTTGCAATGATTAACATGCGTTTTTCTCTACTCACACGACCTGAGTGTTTGCATGCCCTGTTACCTTAGATGCTCAAAGTGATGGGCGTTCACTCGCTGCTGCTTTTGTTGATGACTTGTGAAACCAAAGGCATCATGCAAATAAGACGATCCGTGTCCTTGATATTACTACAGTTTCATGCATTACGTTTCATTATATTGCTGCTGATAACATGCCCATCAGATTATTATATATATATATATATATATAAAGAGAGAGAGCTCATCTGTATTCATTATTACAATAAAGCATTCCAAAATAAATTAGTATCAAATGAATATCAAATGGACTTTCTCCCGGACGGTTTATTGTGTAGTGTGAGCAGATGCCATAGACAGTTGTGTACTTTGTATATATCAGTGTCTTTATCCTCACAGCTTGCTCAATTCATCCACAGATCTGGAGAAAGAGAGCTTTATTTCTGAAGTACCGCTCCAGGGTACGCCACGGTAAAGAGGGCTGAACTGAGTTTGTGAACTGCGTCCGTGTGTGTGCTTGCTGTGAGTGAGCATCGTGCATATGGTCATATCAGATTTTATGATTCTATTGTGTTGTGTTGGGCAACATGAACTGCATGGCAACACAACTGGTTTCTGTAATGTGACTTATGAGTGTGAAAAACTGAATATTATGTGGGAAATAATGTAGAATAAATGAATAAAGGTGACTAGGGTGGGACCTTATTTTATCTATCTGTATGTATTGGCTTGATTGTGTTTGCTAAGTGGCGTTTACTATTGCTATGGCTAATACTTAGGATTAGAGGCTTGTTTAAATAACCAACTGTAAGTATTGCACTTCAGGTTGTAACTCGTTCTGTGCTACAGGCATGAATAAATCAAGTCATGTGGCTTTTTGACGAGAAGTGTGCTATGACTTGAGGAAGATGTGAGCTATAGTTTTAGTAAAATTAAAGGGGTCATGACATGAGAAACCAGATTGGCCTTGATCTTTTGTTCACAAAGAAACTTTTGTTAAAAGATGAAGTGGTACCAGATCTGACTGCAGCTCCATCACAAACCCTAGTAAAAGTTAATGATTTCACAATGCTTTGTCTGGAAATGACCTTTTTATCTATCATGTTGTCAAAACACTCACGTGCAATAGAAAGGAGGCGTCAATACGGTTTCCTATGCAATGACGTTAGCCAATCATAACAGTGGCTGATTCCGGAGAAGCCTTAAAGGACCAGTCTCTTAAAACAGGTTGATTCAGAGAGAAGGTCAGAATGAGGGTTGAAAATAATTTTTCCACATACATATTTATTGATTGCAAAAAAATTATAATAATTTATTAACATTATAACATCCTTGTTTAACATCCTTGCATTCCAGACAAAGCATTTATTAACATCCCTGTATGCGCAAGCATACTTGGCAATAAAGTTCTTTCTGATTCTGATAAGTAAACTATGGAAGCCCGTTTCCGCCACTGAATTAAAAAAAAAAAGTTATTGCGACTTTTTATAATCACAATCCCTTTTTTTTTTTTTTTAACAGAATTGTGAGAAATAAACTCGCAATTGCGAGTTATAAAGTCAGAATTGCAAGATATGAAGTCAGAATTGCGAGATATAAACGAGCAATTCTGACCGTTTTTCCTCAGAATTGGGAGATAAAAAGTTGCAATAACCTTTATTTTTTTATTCAGTGGCGGAAACAGGCTTCCATAGTAAACCTCAAGGAACATAAAAAAATAAAAATAAAAAAACGTGTCATGACCCCTTTAAAGCTTTTAAGGAAATATTTAGAAAATCTCTATAAATGCACATTTTAAACCCACAATTTTATTCCAAAGTTTGGCCAGGGTAACCTAATAGAGTTGTCCGAGCAAAGAGTTTGATATTGAAGAATCTTAATATATGCCTTCCCATTATTGAAAATAGCTGAGAGCTAAAACTGGTTTATTTTACCTTGATTTTTGAAACTTCCTTAACATTGAAGATTAGTGGCCGCATGAGAAACACGGGTTTCTAAATAAAGACCAGGTTTCTTTCCCTGTATGAACATAAAAGCATCATCATGTTCATTAGCCGTGTTTTTTATAGAGTCAGAGTCTCTAATTGTATCATGTTACATAATTATACATCTGTGTTGGAGATACAGTTTTGTGGATGAAGGCTGTGCAGCTCACTCGGTCCCAGCCCCATTTACCAAACCGCACATATACTTACTCTATATGTCAGCGCAGGAGTGTACGGCTATTATTGCCTGCTTTTTCTAACATACGTTCATGTGTATCATCTCCAGCTTGTAATTACAGGAAATGAAAAAGGGAGAGACCTGTAGTGAAAGAACAGCAGCCGCTCTGCCAGGTCAAACAGACTCCTGCTCGCATAGAGAGACAGCGGGATGTTCATTTAGAAGATGTTTGCGCAGAAGAGTATTTCTATGTGTGCCAGTGAGATTTGTTTACAAAGAGATCAGGCTATGTCGCTCTTAAAGGGGCAGTTCACCCAAAAAATACATTTCTGTCATCATTCGTTTCACCACGGCAGGAAGAAATTCATCCAGATTGTGAACAACATGATGCGAGTGTGTAAATAATGCCAGAATTTGGACAAAAAAAGAGATGTTGGAAAAGTACAAGACCGGTGTGAGGAAGGCTGAGTGAATGAGATGCAGGCCTTATTATTTGCATGCTGCTGTGACTCTGTGATGCTGCGGTTTAGTACTTTTGAAAATGTCACGATCTGTAAATTGGTTTTATGTTTGGCATGCAAATGACAGTAGAGATAGCATTACTGTGGAAATGTTTATTGCTCAGCTCATTGGTTTCATAACTCAGCTTAATAGGTTTGTTCACCTAGTTTTGACTGTTCTGTCCATTTTACTGATTTACTTAATCTATCATGTAAATTGGAAAAAGAAAGAATGAATCCTCCAGACTTACATTTGGTATATCATTGCCTTGAAGGTGGGCTCTTTAGTCCAATATCATAGTAACCACAAAACAATGTATTGCATTGCTCAAAACACCTTAGCAACCGCATAGCAACGCCCTAACAACCACCCCTGCATCCACATAGAAGACAGGGCATGTGTATTCATAAAGCGCACAATACACAATAGTAATTCAAAGTGCTTTACACATTTCTCACAATATTTATTCAGTAACAAACTGGTGATCAAATATAGAATCTTGAGACTCAGACTTTTCCAACTCTATCTGTTATGGCAAGATTAGAAAAAGTTTTTATTATAAAATATTGTAGTAGCCTATATTTTGACATATGACACTTGACACCGCCCACTAGTGGCAGGAGTCCATTAAAAAATATTTAAAGTACCCTTTCCATGGTAACACAGCGTCCAATTTCAAAACAGTTTTCATACATTTAGACGGTCTAAGCTTTCAAATGATGTCCACTTTAGGATGATTACTAAAAAATGTGTGATGGGGAATCATACACCCGGCGCAAGTGTTTTTGCTAGTTTCGGCCTGACGCAGTTCTCATTTCTCCGTCCTGCGCCGCGTTGTTTAAACAGCAAATGCATTTGCGCCCATTTGTGCGCCCATGGGCGTGGTTCGCCATTGTTGGCGCGTTACTATTTTGAGGAACTGAAAACAGACTGCGCCATAGACCAACTCAAACCTGGTCTAAAGTCAATGGCGCAATATATTATATATTTTATTATTATATATATATATATTTTTTTTTTTTATTTAAAGAGCGCGTCAGTAGCAAATGCGCCTCTGGGCGCGTTCACTTTTCACACAGGGACGCGCAGCAGCACACAACATGCAAAATATTAAAAATGAAAGGAATACAGTGTAAAATAATATTATTGTGTAGGTTACATAAATATAAATATGTCATACATGCCGTAATGGATAGTCATTGCGTGTATCGGAATTAGCCTACCTATTTGCTCGCGCATGAGCAGATCCGTTTGCTCTCTGGAGACGCGTTCAGTCTGTGCGCCTTAAAATTCCGCAGTTTAAATAGCGAATCCGCCATGGCGCGAGCGCAACTTGCTCTTAAAGGGAATGAGAGCTGAGACTCTGATTGGTTTATTGCACGTTACGCCCCAAAACGCCCATTACTCATTAAGAGAATAGGGAAACCCCGTTTAGACCATGAGCCCGGCCACACCGACCGTTTTCCCGTCGTTAAACTAGCAAAAGTGGATTCGGACACGCCCTGAGTGCACTTGCCGTGCGCTTTAGACCATGCGCTCAGAATTAGATCGTTAAAAAGCCCTTAGACTCTATTTACGGCGGCATATATGCAGATTCATTCTCTGCCAGCAGGAGGCGCTTGTAACGCTGGTTTCCCCGGTAACGGCTGTATACAAAGCAGTGCTCCGCTCACAAACGCTGCTTTATCATGCAAGATGAAATGAAAATGATATCCACATTTTTCTGAAGACAGATTCGTTCAGAAATACAGTGAAATAAAAACGCCCGCACCTGGTTTCGATTTTGAAACGTGCAGTGCTCATGTTTATTCAACGAAGTCAATAAGCCTTTTGGAAAATATATTTGTGGCGGTCGGTTTTGATATTGGGGCAGGCGCCACAAATAAATCAATGTATAGGAAACACTGGGTGTAACCAAACAATACCCTAGCAACTCCATAGCAACGGGCAAAAAAATAAATAAATAAATAAAGGCACCTCAGCATCCACACAGCAGTAGTATAACACTCCAGCACCGCGCCTGTTTCTCCAGAACATGTTTGAATCTAGTTTAGCGATGTGTTTACATGAACATTAGCAGGACAGCGCGCGCTCTGCTGGCACGAGGATGATTTCATCTCTGCTCTGTTAAGGACTGGGCGCGCGCGTGTGCGTGTGTGTGTGTGTGTGTGTGTGTGTGAGAGTGATTAGCTGGCCTGCCGGAGGAAGGGAGGTGGTCTCCGCCTCTGGAGACTCCCAGAATCGTGAATGATGCAGCATTTGATAGATGGATTGGAGGTAAAGTCTTTCTCTATGAATCCGTTTCTCTTTTCCTTCCATTTCCCGTCTGCTGTTTGTGGAATAATCTCTGGGGAATTTGATACTCATGGGTCCTGACATTAGGGTTTACTAATGGATGTCGGTGTGTATTGCTTTCGTAGGGAAGCGTCAGCCGTGGACTGCTGGTAGTCATCTGCAGGTTTTGTTTGTAGGAGCGTCCTAAGAAAATCAGCGGTGTTTGCCGGTTAAACCTCAGAGAAGTGTTGTTTGGCCTGGTCACATCTCTGCAAGCGGCCGTGAGAGAATGTAGAGGTGTTTTACGCCCCGGGCTGGCTTTGTGGTCACCGGCTGCATTTGTTTGTATTATGCATTATTTTTAGCTGCTGGTGAACAGCTGCAGACTGTCAGGCCTGTAGCAGCACTGCACTGCTGTTCCTGCCGAGGTATTTTTGTTTAGCTTTGGCCAATATCATTGCTAGCCTCTCTCAGGGCTGATCTGAGGTCAGTGCTGTCATGCACCTAGTAGACTGTGATTAACATACGGTTTATGAAATATGTTCAAGACACTTGTCTGGTGTTAAAGACATGTGTATCTCTGCAGAGGCTTTCCTGAGTGTTTGTATGTGTTTTTATTGATAAGACGGTCCTGAACACTAGGTGGCAGCAAACTGTATAACTGCTGTATAATTAACGACTTTGAGCTGTAGATGAGGAAGAGAGTTATGAGTTGAAGGCTGTGCCATTTCATGATAATTCAACCCAGTGGTTCTCAAACTTGTTTGATAACTGTTATTCTATGTCAAGGGCGTATATTTGCTTTTGTCATTGGTGGGGACATGACAGCAGAACTGCACACGCTCTTATTTCAGTGTTGTTTTTAATAGTGCTGTCAAACGATTAATCGCATTGATTAATCGCATCCAAAATAAAAGTTTTTGTTTACATAATACATATACACAGTGCACACACATTTATTATGTGTATATATATATTATCATTCTTGGTGTGAATAGGCGTTAAGTCCTTAGTAAATGCACGACCTCTATTGGACCTTGAAAGCTCTTCAGACACAAATGCTTCATTATTTGAGTAAAGGTGCGTTCACATTAGGGGAATTTGACAGGTAAAAATATGTCCATGCATGAAGCACAGCTCATATAGAAGTCACACGAAATTACGTGATCCACTTAAACCTGTTGCACAAGCTGCAAATCTTTCCACGCAAAATTTCCAGTTGCATACAATTCAATTGAAATGGCTGGATTTCGTCCACAAAATATTGCTGAACATCGGTAAATGTTTTTTTAGCATGCGGCTTGTGCTGAAGTATTTGTTCAGGATTTATACATGCATGAGGCATGGGTGTGTGTGTGTGTGTGGCAGGATGCTTGTATTGTTTTTGTGGAAGTTAGATAACAGACTGTTATGAACTGGTTTGAAATGTTGAAACTGCATTAAGATGGTGTTTAATATTGAATTAGACCTCATAACACAAACAAGATCACAGTGTCTGAACATGCATCCAGCTGTGTTTCTAAATATCCATTAAGGTGATGATATTTTATATGGTATCTTAATATTATGTATGGATTAGCTTTATTACCTTTTCAAGACTTTCGAGAGTTAAAAAACATTATGAAGCTTCAGTACTTCGCATAAAAGCTTGACTTTGTGCAAATAAATGTTTGTGTGTGTGCAGGTGGATAAGCAGCAGCAGAGTAAGGACTCTGTGTACTTCAGAGATGGCGTGCGGAGGATAGATTTTGTTCTGTCTTACATCGACGACAAGGTCGGAGAAAAGAAACAGGTGTGTCATCCATTCAGTTATGTTTTATAGTTTTATATTCATATGATAACAATTTCTGTTTTACAGGTTTATATTCATATGATAACTTTTGGCGTCCTTCTGCGAGTTGTGAGATAATTGAAAAAAAAAATAATAATTTGCCTAAACAAATTACTAACTCATAAAATGTTTTCCTATCCCATAGAAATGTTAATTTGCATTGAGTCAGAGCTGATTATGTAAGAACGTGTTAGCAAATGTAACTTATCATGGGTCAAATGAGTTGCTGTGTAGTTTAATCTCTCGATAGATCTGTTGAAAGTTTATCTGATTGTGCATCCCTTCACACACTGCTGATAATAACACTAGCTGTCATAAAACTGAAGGCATCCTAGATAAGTTTATCTTCCAATGGTAAATTTTCAACGAAGGTAGTTGATGTTGTTGCATGAGTTAGTTTTGGTCTATTAAAACTTGTATGTCATGTATTGAAATGTATTCGTAATTACACATTATAATTAATGCAATTTAGCACATTTAATATTAGTGCTGTCGAACGATTAATCGCGATTAATCACATCCAAAATAAAAGTTTTTGTTTACATAATATATGTGTGTGTACTGTGTATATTTAAGTACACACACATGCATGTATATATTTAAGAAAAATGTTACGATTAAATATATTTACATATGATATAAATGATATGAATATAAATATATACTTGTAAAAACATGTAAATATTTTCAAAATGTATGCTGTATGTGTGTGTGTTTTTATATATATACATAATAAATATATACAATGCACACACATATATTATGTAAACAAAAACTTTTATTTTGGATGCGATTAATCGTTTGTCAACACTATTTAAAATATATTACCTTGATCAAATAGTTTGCCCCCATGTGCTGCAGTATGTTAGCTAACACATCAAATTAAGTGCACTTTTTAAAAGTGCTTCTTTAAGTCATAACAAAATATTTAAATGTACTTTAAAGTAAAACTTTTAATTTGACATTATTACAAAGTGCACTTTTTTAAAGTGCATTAAAAGGTGAAACATGAATGGCACTTTTACACGTTTAACAATGTAACCATGTTTAATGCACATTTAATGCACACAGAAACCACAGTTGTTGAAAATTGTGTATCACATATTCAAAAGTTGCCCTGACAAGTCTCGCACTGCTGTGTACAGTGTGTGTGTCAGAGGAGAGAGTCTGTATGCATTTCCACATTCTTGTCACTCACAAAATATGTGCTTTACCAGGCCAGAGCAGGAACTCACACACACATGCAGCTCTGCAGACACAAATATTGATCTCCGAAAGCTTTACAGTCTGTCATAAACACTTACCAGAAACCCTTCTTGTCCTGTGCACAGTATGCACTGCAGCAGAAGCACTAATCAGTCAGATGTGTTACTGATATTTCATGCAGGATCGAAGGAAGGAGTTTGAGGCTAACTTAGAGAAAGCTGGACTTGAGCTGGAGACGGAGGACAAATCTGTGAGTGAAACATCTGAAATCACAAATGACACCAGAAACCCCATCAGGACATTGATGTATATTATCGTCATTACTTTTTACCTGTTACTGTTCATTTAAAAGAAACTGTATTACTGTATTGTCTTTCCAGGAGTCTGAAGATGGGAAGACGTACTTCCTGAAGATCCACGTTCCCTGGGAAGTGCTGGCAACATATGCAGATGTTCTGAAAATCAAAGTGCCTTTTAAAACCAACGATATTCCAGATAAAAAAGATGTGCCCATGAGCTGGCTCTGTACACCCTACCGTCTGCCCGAGAATGTGATGCAGCCTGAGCCCGACTACTTCACCGCCACCTTTGACAAGAGCAAGACTGACTTCTTCCTCATCGAAGATAAAGACACCTTCTTTCCTCCATCCACACGGAACAGGATTGTAAGGAAACTAGACCAAATGCCAAGAATATGAACAAATATTAGAAGATGTTACATTATCGTAACCTCCACTGCAGCAAACCTTTACTGCTCTGTAACCAAAGGCTTTGTTTGTTTTCTTCTCCATGTAGGTCTATTACATTCTTTCCCGATGTCCGTACAGTAAAGAAGACAAGGAGAAGAAGGGCATCAAGAGGCTGCTGAACAACGGGACCTACGCAGCTGCCTTCCCTCTGCATGACGTAAGTCTTTAACCGAGTGCATCCAGTGGCACAAACCTATCGACTAGTCAAGTCAAGTCACCTTTATTTATATAGCGCTTTTAACAATACAGATTGTGCCAAAGCACTTAACAGTATCAAACTTGAGGATAGAGACTAGTATGTCTATGTTTCTCTAGAGATTTATGATTCAGAGGGTTTAATACCGATAATAACAATAACGTTAATGTGTGTTTTTTGTAGTCTAGGTACTGGACCAAGTCTCGTGATGCTAATTGTGACAGCGAACGCTATTCCTTGTATAAACACTGGGCTCGTTTCAGCCGCTTTTACAAGGAGCAGCCGCTCAACCTCATACGGTGAGACCTCCAACCACCTTGGTTTAAATTGAACTTCCTTCATTAAAAAACATGCACAAAAAAATCATATAGAAATTTTCAATCTTTAGAAAATATTTTTTATCTTAATAATTATGTATTTGCTCTCAAATGTCTTAAAAATGTATGTATGTATATACTGTATATATATATATATATATATATATATATATATATATATATATATATATATATATATATATATATATATATATATATTAAAAATAAAAATTAAAATATATATATATATATATATATATATATATATATATACACACACACACACACACACACACACACATATATATATATATATATATATATATACAGTATAACAGTATATATCAGTGCTGTCGCATCCAATTAATCACATCCAAAATAAAAGTTTTCGTTTGCATAATATATGTGTTCTGTGTATATTCATTATATATATAAATACACATACATACAGTATATATTTTGAAAATATTTACATGTATTTACATGTCTATGTTTATAATCATATAATTTATATTATAAATAAATATATTTATATATAACAATAACATATTTTTCTGAAATATATCCATGCATGTGTGTGTATTTATATATGCATAATAAATATGCACAGTACACACACATATATTATGTAAACAAATATATATATATATATATATATATATATATATATATATATATATATATATATATATATATATATATATATATATATATATATATATATATATATAAATGTCCATTAAAGTTGTTTTGTGCAGAAATGAATTAAAAGAGTGAAAATCTAGTTAAAAACTAAAAAAAAAAAAAAACACGTTTGTATTGAATTGCATATTATAATTAATGATAGAGTTGCAATTTAGCACACTTAAAATATATTAACCTTAAATATGATATCAAATAACAAACTGCAGGTAAAATTGCAATCATGTTTTTCCCCCCATGTGTTTTAGTATGTTAGCTAACACGTCAAAATAAGTTTACTTTTTAAAAGTTCTTCTTTAAATCATCAAAATCACATATCTTGTCAAATGATGTATAGATAACTTAATAGCATTTTGAAAACACTGCAATATTTTTTTCTATCATTACTCAAATTGGTTGATGCATATTTTGCACTGTTTTTGTTGAAGAAATTAACTCAAGGTTCCTATTTTTAAATAAATGTTCACTAAATAGATGAAATCTAGATAATGTGAGGTGTTGCTGACACTTTGAGCAAGTAGATGGATGTTTCCTTGAATAATGTGTTTCCTGTGTTCCCACAGGAAGTACTATGGAGAGAAGATCGGCATCTACTTCGCTTGGCTGGGTTTCTACACAGAGATGTTGTCCTATGCCGCAGTTGTTGGCCTGCTCTGTTTCATCTATGGTGTGGCCAGCTTCGACGAAAACGTCTGGAGGTGAGGATGAGACAAGAAAACTGAGCAGAGAAGAAGACAGTTCTATAGCGCCCCTTGTGGCACTGCTAAGAATGCAATTAATGCATTACGAATTGCTCTGACACTTTTCAGAAACGCAATGGCATGTGACATGAGGCTTGACATAGTCAAGTGTAGTAATTTTGAGATTGGGTTCACAGAAACTATTTCTGAGACCGCTTTGTTGTCTTGTGCAGTAAAGAGATCTGTAATGAAACCATTGGTGGGCAGATTGTCATGTGTCCTCTCTGTGATAAGAAATGTGGCTACTGGAAGCTCATCACAACCTGTAGCTCCTCATGGGTGAGTGAAAAAATAACTTTTATTATTTTATTCATTAAAAATATTTTATTTATTTACTTATGGAGCATGATTTTGTGCGTTCATTAATGTCAAGTTAAACCTTCATCTGATTGCCTTTTAGCAATCGTATCTGTTTGACAACACAGCGACGGTGTTCTTTGCGATATTCATGGGAATATGGGGTGAGTAGAGCCTCTTGTAGCTTTTGTAACTGTTCTAGAATTGTATCTGTTGTTGTTACCATTTGTTACATAATCTACATAATTACATTACTTTTACTCTGACTCCCCCTAATGGTAAAATATGATACTTGTTCTTAAACATTTAGGAAAATACTCATGTTGTCAGTCAGTCATTTAACAACAAGTGTTGTATTTAGTATATTGTGACATCTGGTTGCATAAAAAAAAAACTGTTTATTTTAAATTATACATATTTAGCACATTTTATAAACAATATGCAGATAATGTACAAATGGGGCGTGTTTCAATAAAGAGCTGCCGTGATGATGTGTTTTTATAAACCAACCCAGAAGTCAGCATCACGTCTGTCGACAAAAACCATTAGAGTTTGAAATATGCAGAAAATAAGCTCAGTGACCAACGAAAGTTTACAATTCTTACGCTTTGTTCGACGTGATTATCTTCACAAATGAACACACCTTTTATTTTGAAGCCCGAATACAAAGTTATAAACAAACTGCAGTCACATGACTTCAACGACCATAAGCTTCAGGCAACTCTTTAGTCTTTATTTAAAAATATTTTTTTCCTTTGAGTTGGAATAGTTAGTAATAAGTAGTGACTAGTGAGCAAATGAGTTTTGCTGTTTGTATGTTTGCTGTGACGATCACTGACAACCGCTGTAGTCTCATTTAGACACTGCCTTTTTCAAGTGAAAGCTTTAAAGGTGCCATAGAATGGAAAACTATATGTACCTTGGCATAGTTGAATAATAAGAGTCCTGTACATGGAAATGACATACAGTGAGCCTCAAACACCACTGTTTCCTCCTTCTTATGTAAATCTCATGAATGCAAAAGACCACTGAAAAATAGGCGAATCAGAACATAACACCGACTGTGACATAACAGTCGGGATCACTAATAGTTACGCCCCCAACATTTGCATAAACCCACTCATGTTCGAGGCCAGCCGCCAGCCGAACCATCAGAAGTTCTGCAGGTATTGTAAAGAAACAAGCGATGACAACAGCGAAAATGGCAGATCATGGAAATAAATGTTATGTTCCAGGCTGTGCAGGGGATGTGAAGTGCAGGGATGGGTTGGTGTCTGTATTCAGAAAGGCACGGAAAGCAAATAACGCGTTCTAATAAAATAACGCGAGCCACTAAAGGGACATGTTACAAGACTTGTTAGCGGTAGTCTGTTACATTACAGTACATAAGATTTCACTTACCACATAAACAGAGTAAAGAGAGATGACTGAGGATGATGGCGAATGATTTACAGATCCTGAGCACCACTGACAAGCATCCGATCCTGTAAAATGTGTGGTAAGTAATGCCGCTCCATAGTATAAACAGAGTACGTGCGATCGCAAATCTCGAAAGTGAAAGTAAAAAATGATCGTGCATTTGAAAACAGTTTCAGTGCCCCGCATATTAATAGCAGCTCCCTGATGTCTGCATTTTATATACAGTATAATTACCCAACGATATAACTGAGTGAGAAAGTATTGAAATATATATTTTCCCTGTGTTTCCTTTCTGCTGAGTGAGCTACTGAAATGAGCCGCACTGTGAAACGGCCAATCAGAGCAGAGCTCAACATTATTATTCATGACCCTTCCAAATAAGCCAATAACAGACCATTTCGTTCTGGGGAGAAATCCTAGGGTTGTAAATGCACATGTAAAACCGTTTCTGGAGAATGTTTGCCCTTACCTAAGCCACATACCTTCTATGTAGATATCAGAGAACAATTTAAAATATTGTATCAATGCATTCTATGGCACCTTTAAAAAAAATAAGGTATTACTGATGTGTTTTATGTGTAGAATTAACATGAAAATATATTGAGCTTATGTCAAAACCTTATTTCAGACATTTAACCAAAAATCCATTCAAAAAATCATTGACTTCAGGACGATGGGATCAGAATTGCTCAAATACAAAAATGCATCATCCTTGCAGCGCTCTATGCAACCAGGAAACAGACATGGTGTATGAGTTTAAAGGTGTCATTTTTCTCCGCCGTCAGTGACTCTGTTCCTGGAGTTCTGGAAGCGGCGTCAGGCTCGGCTGGAGTACGAGTGGGATCTGGTGGACCTGGAGGAAGAGCAGCAACAGCTGCAGCTCAGACCCGAATACGAGACCAAGTGCACCCACCGCCGCCTCAACCGCGTCACACAAGTATGCATACATATCTAATGACCTTTTGACCCAGAGATTTTTCAGTGTGTAGTTTCACCAGGAGTAACTATGTTAAAGCAAATAATAGTTCTGATCATATAGAGCTAGGTTCTTCATTCCTGGTCTCCGAAAGATTTTTAGTTTCAGATGTGCTGAGGTGCTCCTGGCTGTAATTTTTAGACTCAGTTTAGTTTATTCAGGTGTGTTTAATTAGAGTTGGAACTAACTTGTGAAGATGTAATTATGAGCTTCACATTACTGTAAGGTCACAATTAAAAACAGAGCCCAAAATTAAATTAAATTACTCTTTATTATTCAACTCTCAACTTTACAGTACTTACGATAGCACATGAAGGCAGAATGCACTCTGAAAGGAAATGGCTTTCAGGATCACGAATGAGGAACCCTGATATAAAGCATAAGTAATTATTGATATTAACTTTTTTTATTCTACAGATAATTGTCAGTTTATTGTTTACTTATTATAAATGTTCATTGCAAAATGTTCTTTAATTTCCCCCTTTGTTCTGAATTTTAATTATTTGTTAAACTTATACTGCAGCCGTTCTTCGCTGATTTTTAACTGTTCCTTCGGCGGATTTTATATTAGCTTTATTTTTTTTATTTTTTTTTTTATCTTACTTTTCTACTAGACAGTATTTCAAGTGAGGCAAGTCAAAAAGATTACTAAGCTAGTCAGAAAACGTTTATCTAGACGGAGTGGTGATGTTGGTTATATTAGACCCATTAGTCAGTTTAGATGGCATATTTAATTTGACAAAATGAAGATAAGGCTGTGATGGATGGACATAAGATCTTGGTACACAGCTCCTGTTTTATAAAGCTTTTCATCCTCAAGAAAGTGTCTAGAAAGATATAATTTCAGTATTTATTAGCTGAACATAGTGAATGCCACATACAGTAGTTCATTAAATGGGGAAAGAGTAAGGGGACGTTCACACAAAATACGTTTTTCAATTCCAGTGTGCTAGTTTTCCAATGTTTTTCCATGTAAACATGCACTAGATGGACGTATGACCATTGTACTCAGATCTTGCATCTCATGCAACATCTCGCGCATGAGCACCACATTTCATTTTTAAGACGGGAATTTCAACTTTTATACGCAGTATGAATGTCAGTTCCAATGCGGTAGACCAATCAGAAGACTGCAGAGGCGGGGCAATCATTGCAAGATTTTGTTTAAATTAGCAAATTGCCATTGCAACATTTTATTTGACAGCAACATGGCAGAAGAGGCATTCTGCCCTGCGCTTTTTTAAAAACCATTCCTGAGTGCTGCGTTTCACGTTTTTAGATGCAAAGATACATTCTGTGTGAACTGCCCCTAAGTGACAAATCTGTACACTGCAAAAATTTTCTAGTATAAATATCTAACTATTCTTGTATCAAGATGCATTTATTTGACAAGTAAAATGAGTTAAGATATTATGTCTTGCTATCTGAAGAAATTATTGAAATTTTGTTTAGTTTTTGCTTAAAACAAGAAAAAATATCTGCGAATGAAACATGGAAAATAATCTTGTTTAGCCTTTGAATTAAAATTATTTTTCTTACCCCATTGGCAGATAAGTTTGCTTGTTTTAAGCAAAAACTAACACAATTTTGGTAATTTCTTTGGAAAATAAGACATAATATCGTAACTCATTTTACTTGTCAAATAAATGCATCTTGATACAAGAATTATTAGATACTACTTATACTAGAAAACAAGACAAAAATTCTAAGTAAGAAAATAATTTTTGCATTGTAGAACCTAGTGTTCATTTCCAAAAGTCATATTCAATCAGATTACAAATCATATATGTGACTCTGGAGCAAAAAACAGTCATAAGTAGCACAGGTATATTTGTAGCAATAGCCAACAATACATTGTATGGGTCCAAATTATTGATTTGAATTTTATGCCAAAAATCATTAGGATATTAAGTAAAGATCTTGTTCCATGAAGATATTTTGTAAATTCCCTACTGTAAATATTTGAAAACTTAATTTTTGATTGGTAATATGCATTGCTAAGAAGTCAATTTGGACAACTTTAAAGATGATTTTCTCAATATTTTTTATTTTAATTAATTAATTAATTAATTTATTTATTTATTTATTTTCACCCTCAGATTACAGATTTTTAAATATTAATTGAAATATTTATTTAAAATAATTTTTAAAAAGCTTATTTATTAAAATAATACAAATAAAATTGACCCTTATGACTGGTTTTGTGGTCCAGGGTCACAATATACAATATATTAGGTTTGAGTATATTAGGTTTGTAAAACTCTGAGATCCTAATAGTATAATTTGACAGACAAGGGCCAGAGTATGAAGCTACACAGTCACTTTAGGTGTTGTCATGTCACAAACGGAGGTCAAGGTTAGTTTATCCACCAGCCAACCGAGAAACTAGATAATGTGCGTGTTTGTTTGGCTTTGTTCGTATTGTGTAGGAACTGGAGTGGGTTCTAGAACAGACCCCAGCTGATAAAGCAGGCAGGTTTATCCTGTGCTGGGCAACAGTTGTCTTGTGGGTAAGGCAGGCACAGGACGACGATACTGTAGATCGGATTGCTGTGTGTTTGAGAGTGTGTAGCATTAGCAGCCTGCTTGCAGTGTGATCGCAGCTTTGAAAGACTGTAATCGTAGAATTAATTAACGACTCATAATGAACAGGAAGAGTCCTTGCAGACAGCCGTGTGTTCAGTGCTAGATTAGGGCTCCTGTGCCAGGTGTGTGGTGGTGGTTGCTCATGATCCCTGCTTTGCTTGCTTGCTGTGTAGGAGATGGAGCCTTATTTACCTGTAACAAGCAAGTGTGCTCGTTCAGTACTGTCCGGGGCCACCGTCCTCTTCTGGGTGAGCATCAAAACCGTCTCCTACTTTTCGTATAATAATTTAATTATTTATATATATATATATATATATATATATATATATATATATATATATATATATTAGTGCTGTCAAACGATGAATCGCATCCATTTTGTTTACACAATATATGTATACTGTGTACATTTATTATTTATATATAAATACAAACACATGCATGTATATATTTAAGAAAAATAAGTTGTTTATATATTAAATATATTTGTATATAATATAAAATATAAGAATATAAATATATAAATGTATATGCATGAAGTCGCTGGACTGTATGGACACAGAATCGCACATCAGTAAGTAAATTAAATCAGTAAATCTGATGTTTGCTGTAGAACTGAGGATGCATGTTTTTACCAGCATGTAGCATTTTACTGTTTTGACGTGTCCTAGTAAGCACTGCATGTTCATAATTTATTTTTTCTTTTTAACACTGTTTTTGAATGATTCAAATAATTGAGTAGTATTGAGTAACCGCAGCGAGTGTGTATGACGTGTACCTCTCTCACTCCCAAACCCAGATCTCTCTGATTATCGCCAGTATAATCGGTGTGATTGCGTACCGTCTGGCGGTGTTTGCAGCGTTTGCCAGCATCATGAAGGACAGCCCCACCAATAAGCTGGATGTGGTTGGAAGCCTGATCACGCCGCAGTTGGCCACATCCGTGACGGCTTCCTGTATCAACTTCGTCATCATCATGATTCTGAACTTCCTGTATGAGCGTGTAGCCATAAAGATCACTGATATGGGTGAGTTTTTTGCAAGTATATGGGACTTCCTTATTTTTTTTTTTTTCACCTAAAACCTTTAAAACATTTCAAATGTAATATTTTAATAAATACAATATATTTTAGATTATTGTTTGTTGTTGTTGGTTTTTGTTTTAAAACTATTTTTTATTTAATTCATTGCATTTATTTGACCTTGGCACTTTCTAATTTCCGATTTGCGAACGGATCGTTCTGATTTGTTCCAGTCAATTCATTTTGTATTCTGTATCTTGTAATAAACAATAAGAGTAAAGGTCATTGCAGACAGAGTCCGAAATTTTCGTATGCGTTTTTTTTTTTTGTATTCGTCATCCTTTCCTGTCAAAACGCAGAAAATTGAAACTGATCTTAATTTTTTATGACGGACGAACGTTTCGGAGGCAGCGTGTAAACGTGATTGACACAACATGAGGTCGTATTTATTTTTTAACGTGCGAAGATTTCGGACTCCATGTGCAATGGCCTTAACAATCGTAATAAAGTATTTCTATAATGTAAAGATTTTTGTGCACTGATTTTTATTCACTTATTCTTCTGTCCGCAGAGGTTCCCAAAACGCATGTGGAGTACGAGAACAAGCTAACGGTGAAGATGTTCCTCTTCCAGTTTGTCAACTACTATTCCTCTTGCTTCTACGTCGCCTTTTTCAAGGGCAAATTTGTGGGCTACCCTGGAGACTATGCCTACATGTTCGGCAAGTGGAGAAATGAAGAGGTAGGTGTTTTTAAAGTTTTATAGTTTTTCCCATGACATTATTTGATTTATTAAATCATTGCATTTGTTATTGCTAATGGATCTCTATTTTATATTAATTGTGCATAGAGTTTAAGAATAATAGTAAATACATTCATGAAAATGTATATTATACTTATTAGTAGGTCGGCTTTAAGTAATTATAATTGTGTTTTCAGTGCGAGCCAGGCGGCTGTTTGATCGAGTTAACCACTCAGTTAGTGATTGTGATGGTGGGTAAACAGGTGTGGGGGAACATACAGGAAGCTCTCGTCCCGTAAGTCCACATGACATGACATATTCACACATTCATAACTGTCATAATCTGTTGCATGACCAGGGTATATGTGAGCCTGGACCACAAAACCAGTCTTAAGTCGCTGGGGTATATTTGTAGCAATAGCCAAAAATACACTGTATGGGTCAAAATTATAGATTTTTCTTTTATGCCAAAAATCATTAGGATATTAAGTAAAGATCTTGTTCCATGAAGATATTTTGTAAATTTCTTACCGTGAATGTATCAAAACTTAATTTTTGATTAGTAATATGCATTGCTAAGAACTTAATTTGGACAACTTTAAAGGCGATTTTCTCAATATTTTTATTTTTTTGCACCCTCAGATTCCAGATTTTCAAATAGTTGTATCTCAGCCAAATATTGTCTGATCCTAACAAAATGGATCCATACATCAATGGAAAGCCTATTTATTCAGCTTTCAGATGATGTATAAATCTCAATTTCGAAAGTTGACACTTAAGACTGGTTTTGTCGTCCATGGTCACATATAGTGAACGTAGTGTCTATTTTGATGATAATAAACTGAGAAAGTGAATGATTCAGATCCACGTACTATGTGTTCCTGTGCATTTACTGTTAGTGGGTGGTGTTTTATACATCTCTGTCTGTGTGTAGCTGGCTGCGTAACTGGTGGGTGAGCAGAAGTGCCGGAATCATCCGGAGAGTCTGTACAGCCGCTGGGAGCAGGACCATGACCTGCAGAGCTTCGGTCAGCTCGGCCTCTTCTACGAGTACCTGGAGATGGGTGAGTATCCGGCAGTGCTGAAAAATGTTTAACTACATTATCATATACATATATTCATAAAGTATATCTAAAAAATAAAATCAATATTTTAAATTATTACACAGGTTTTTGTAGTTTAACTTTTTGTGGTCTCTACAAGAAAGTTCATAATTTCAGGTCAAATCAAAATTTCATGCCCAAGTCTTTACTTATTTGTTTCATATGTTGCTGTGTAATGAGCCGGCGTTGTGCTGGCGTCCCGATCACTCTGTCAGGGTCTTATTATTTTGCAATAAAAATGGCTGACTGTACAAACCCTTTACACCTCTCCATTTAAGGGCTTTTCTCAGCAAATATTGTGCAATTAGAAATTCAAATTTTAATACATTTTTCTAATCAATTAAAAGCCCTGGTTCAAATTCTAATCTGTCACCCTAATTGAGGTCCTTGTTTTTGTGCCCAATTAATATGGTCCAGATTTTAAGTAAGTTATGATCTGCTCTACACTGAAGTCAGGGTAGACACCATAGAGAAAAAAAAAAAAGGCTGTGAGGGATGAACTTGCAGTCTTTGCAGTGGCATACGCTGATTTTAGTTTTCAAAGTTTTATGGACTTTTTGTCTATTGAATGTTTTTTTTTTTTTTTTTTTTTGGAAAGACGTCAGCTGATCAGTTGGCATATTGTTAAACAACAGTACAATCCACTGTCCATCACAGCCTTGTGTTCATTCCTGTCAAACATCCCCTTACATTTGTGCTTTTTTCAGAAGTATCTTAAAAGCATATTAATGACTAAAGTCTGATTATACTGTATTCAGCACAAACTGTGCTACAATATGTAAGTCACTGAAATAAGGCCATAAAACACAAACAGAACATTTGTTGACTAGACTTTTGAGAACTGGATGTGGTAGACTAGAGTTTTTGCAACAAAAAGATGGTGCTACCCTAACTAACATCTGTAAATGTGTTGCTAATTACTTTCTAAATGTATATTTAAACGTAAGTATCTTCAATGTAGCTTAACTAATACTGAATTACTTTAACTCACCAACACAGAGCCCCAGACATGACATGCAGGGGAAAAAATTAAATAAACGTTGCCACAAATTAACAATTATTTCCCACGACATACTAATTCGTCACCTCCTTTTAAGTAAATCATAGGTAAAACTTACTAATTTGTCACTGTTTTAAGTACATCATGCGCACAATGTACTAATCCGCTCTGTTCGTTGAATGATTTGTGAATATCTGAATGCACCCTCTTTGAAAATAGGCTACATCCCCGTTACAGTCCTGTCATACTTTCTTCATAACAGCAGCAATAGCAGTCTTTTCTCACTATGCAAAACAAGGATTGGGTTAATGAATCTGCCGATAGGAGTTAGATGCACTAAAAGGAGGTAACGAATTAGTAAAACATGCACGATTTACATAAAACGTGGGAATGAATTAGTTAAACGTGCTGACGTATTAGTAAGTCATGGGAACTAATTGTTAATTCATATATAAATATTTTTCCTCCCGCATGTCATGTCTGGGGCTCCATATACGCCATATGTTATGAACAAACTTTCAGCCTGCAGTAACTCAGTGTTACTCACAGATGGCGCTGTAGCTTGTCTTTATGTGGAGAAACATTTAATCTCATCTTTGTTTGCAGTTATCCAGTTTGGCTTCATCACCCTGTTCGTGGCCTCTTTCCCGCTGGCTCCTCTGCTGGCTCTGATGAATAATATCTTGGAAGTGCGAGTGGACGCCTGGAAGTTCACCACTCAGTTCCGCCGGCCCGTGGCAGCAAAAGCGCATGGCATCGGCGCATGGGATGAGATCCTCAACATGATTGCCGTTTTCTCAGTGGTCACCAATGTGAGTCTGTAGTAATAATGAGTCAGGAACCACTTCGACGTTAGTTGAACAATTCAAACTGATAGTTCAGTGAGTCTTTTGGACTGATTCATTAACAACAACCAGCTACATCTAGGGCAGTCACAATTCCTCGATTCAATCGAGTACTCGATTATAAAATATCCTCGATTGCATTTTGCCCGTGTCGAGTAATCTGCAAAATACCGGAAGTGGCACATTCCACGGACGAGAATCCATGAAATGCATTATTAGACCATTTTCCAAGGCTGCATGATATATTAAACGCATTTAAAAATCATAATAAAGCATAATGCTATTGTGGATTCACAAACACTATGATTCCATTGAATAAATATATGTGATGCAGGTTTACATCCGTGCGTCTCAGAGCGGCTCCGAACTGTTATCATTTACATGCGTGGAGCATCTCAAATTCCATCTCTGCATATTGTTGTGAGTTTGGGTTTATTATAACGATCATCTGGGAACGCAACGTGCGTCATTTCATCAGGTTTGTAAGGTAAATAATTTATAAATCTATGCGAACCCAGGAGAATACATCAACATCTTTCGCAAGATGCTAACTGTTGGTCACGATTTCAAAATAAAAACCGTCACTGAGTTATTCAAGAAATTACAGTGGCTGTGGCAATTATGTCGTGAAGAAATGGCCAAATATTAAAGAGTAAGAGGACATCTGAAATAAATGTTGTTTAGTCAATATTAATCAAGGTGAAGTGTAAAAACAATTGTCAGGCCGTTGGCACCCTCTGCAAGAATTTGTTATAATGTGTAATGCACATTAGCTCTTTTGTTTGATAAATTATGTATTTTAACAGTTTTGTTCAATAAAACCATATGATTGCTGGCTTTTGATACTTTATTTGAACTAATGATTGCCTCATTACTATTATATATGTACTGTATTTAAGGAATCTTAAAAGCTATTGTTCGCTTAGGTCTATTTTTATTACCAAAAAAAATATTTATTATAATTATCCGATTTCTCGATTTATCGTCAAAATAATCAACTGATTACTCGATTACCTAAATAATTGTTAGTGACAGCCCTACTTTACATCCTTACTGGATTATTTTCAATAATTCTATAGCCTTTAATTTGCTTATAAAGTGGTAATGAAGCTTATCCTGAATAGAAATATCAAAGTAGGTCGTGTAACAGCATTAAATGTCATTTATTTGTCTTTCAGGCTTTCATTGTCTCATTCACATCTGACATGATCCCTCGGCTGGTGTATAAGTATGCGTATCACCCAGGTTCTGAGAGCACGATGGAAGGATACATCAACAACAGCCTTTCAGTCTTCAACATCTCAGAGTTCCGACCAGAAAACCGTCCAGACGATGGTGAAAACCCGGAGTGGTTTTATGGCTCCAACATCACCACCTGCAGGTACTGTTGTGTTTGTTTGCACTGTATCTTTTAATTGACAGATTTATTGTGACACTTGTAAATGTGTAATAAACATGAATGATGTGTGGATTCTGTAGGTACCGTGACTACCGCTACCCTCCAGGACATGAGAAACAGTACACTCATACCATGCAGTTCTGGCACATTCTCGCTGCCAGATTAGCCTTTATCATCATTATGGAGGTATGAGCTCTTAAATTCTCTTCATTCCTGTGTCAAAAATAACTACACTATAGCATGCTTTAAAATGCTTTAAAAGAATATACATACTTACAGACTGATTTGAAAACGTATTAGAAATGTATTATAAAATGAAAATGTATTTTAGTTAACTGAACTTGAACCTCTTAAGTAGGACTGAAATGCTTCTTTATATGTAATTTCATAATTACTTTTGAAATATGGTTAAAATGTACTGCTGAATGTACTGACAAGCATTTATGGTGACGTAAAATATTCTTTAATATAATTTATATTGACTTTTTTGCCATGCATTTAAATTTTGTCCATTTGAAATTTAGTACATTTAAAATGTGATACCATCAAATGTAATATTAAATACATTACAGTTAAAATTATTAAAGTGTACATGTGCTTTAGTATATTAGTAAACATTGCAAAATAAGTGCCCTTTAAAGCATGATAAAATAGCAATAGCCTCGTGGGACCAAGCTGACATATAGCGCAGTTACGCTATGGTTCGAATCCCAGCTCGAGGACCTTTCCCGATCACGCCCCCCTCTCTTCTCCGATTTCGCTTCTGTCACGTCTACACTGTCCTATGATAATAAAGTGAAAATATGACAAAAATTAAAATATTTGTAAAAAAATCAGTAAAATAATGAATTAATAGTAAATCAATTAATTTGACATTACAACGTGATCTTTTCAAAATTGTATTCAAGTATGTTAAGAAACATAGAAACAGTCATAGTTAAGTACACTTAAGTGGTCTTTTATTTCATTAATATTATATTATCTGCAAGTAGTTGTTTTAAAGATTTACTTTTAAGATTTGAAATGAAGTGCAGTTAGTTCACAGTTTAATTAATGTTAACAGAATAAACTTTAAAATGTAAAAAAAAAAATGTATTTGTAATAGTAAATGTTGAAATTATTAATAGTAAATTAAATTATCAATAGTAAATGTTGATGCAGCACTGTGCTTTTGCCCAGTATGTGACCTGTAATGGTAAATGTTGAAATTTAAAAAAACAATTATAATAATTTTATATATATATATATATATAAGGGTGGGACAATAAATCGATATGGCGATATATCGCGATTCTTCTCAGTGCGATACGATAATCGATATCTGGCGCCAAATATCGATATTTTAATTATTATAATAAGGTGCTCTAAATAGGTGTTCCTGTTCAAAGCTCTAAAAATGTGTGAAAATCGCGGCCGCGCCATTTCCAGCTTCTATCCAAAAGCGCTCTGAGCAACCATGATCCGCGTTCTCTATGAAGATGGACAAGCACGAGGAACCGAAGGATAAACAGATTTCCAGCCACTGTATTAGCTTTACTGCTATATATATATATATATATGTATGTTTATGGAGATGAAAACTAGCTGCCCCAGAACAGCTATCAGCGTGGACTATAGGCACCGATCGCGTTATTATTGCAGAGCGCATATTCAGTTCAAGAGTAGCCTAACCTGTCCGCTCGGATCGCGGGTGGATTTCCGTCACTGTATGAGTATATGAGAGCGCGCCGCCGGTGCGGATGCTCTCCCTCTCTCTCAGATATTACAAGTGCGCGTTATGCAGTGTGAACACTGGGCACCGACCGGCAGAAACATAAATCTGCACCTATGGCATGGAGGACGAAACAAAACCTTGTCAGAGACGCAGAAGTGTGCAGTGTGTGTGTTTGCTGTGTATCTACATTTGAAATAACGAACCTAGAGCACGCTAAAGTCACACATTAGTCACATTGATAAAATGTGTTTGATTACACACAGAGAAAAAGAAAAGTGTAAGCTTTTAATAAGTACAAGAATAAACTGATTAATTTAGCCAACTCAACATGTTAAAATTTATTTACATAACTTTTTTTCTGTTTTCTAACAGTTTGGACTTGAATAAAGAAAGAAAACTTGCACTTAACCTTTTCACAGGCATTTTGTTAGACAGATATCGTGATGTATCATTATAGGATTTTCTAGAAATATATTGATTATCGCAGAATCGCTGTCTCGTGATATTATCGTTATCGTGAGCCATGTATCGTGATTATATCGTATTGTGAGGTACCCTGCGATTCCCACCCCTAATATATATATATATATATATATATATATATATATATATATATATATATATATATATATATATATAATTTTTTTTTATTTTTTTTATTTCAACATTTACCATTAGTCACATACTGGGAAAAAGCTAGGAGAGCTTTCAGGTATCACAAACACCAGACACATCACGTTCAACTCGAGCGGCGGTCAAAAGCAGTTGATTTAATCACCAAACAGGAAAAGTTTACTTCAAGAATGAAGAATGTGACATAGATGAGTTTGAAGTTCAGTGTTTAAAAAAAAAACAGAGCAAACGGAAAGAGAAAGACAATCTATATTCTAGCTCTCTGTATGAAGCATTCAGACTTTATTAGAGCCACAGAAAGACAAACGTTTTGCTGAAAAAATGTACAATACACAATTTTACAGCCCAGGGTGAAGTCATTATGTACATTGACGATGATTTGGGCCAAATATAATGTAAATGAATGTAAAACTTTACAAATGGCGCTTTGTGGCGTGGCAGGATTTTCTGTCGGCTGCATTTAAACCCATGTCTGAAGCCAGCACGCAACCTCATGTGTCAAAACAAACAGCACATGGTGTTCATCTTTTCCGCCTCGTACTATCGTACTATATAATGACAGCAGACCCTTCTCAGCCATTCCAGCCATGGAAGCAACCTGTAAAACCATCAGCATAGATTTTGCCGATAGCCGATAAATCCAGCAATCAACTATCGGTGCCGATTAATCGGCAAAACCAACACATCAGTCGACCTCTATTTAAAATAGTAATAATAATATGATAAAGAAGTTACACCCTGACTAATTGCTTCATTAATTCTATAAATTTATCGGTTTATCACATTTTGATCTCCAATACATTTATGTCACCAGATAAGTACTAAACTTGTCCTAATACTCTTGTTCTCTCCAGCATGTGGTGTTTGTGGTGAAGTTCTTTGTGGCGTGGTTGATCCCAGACGTGCCGTCAGACGTGAAAGCCCGTATAAAGCGCGAACGCTACCTTATCCAGGAGTACCTGCACAACTACGAGCTGGAAAAACTCAAAATCCAGCTCGGCCAGAACGACCCGAACATCGAGCAGTGCACATGTCCCGCCACAGTCGCCACGCCAGTGAAGCTGGAGATGTTATCAGACTGTCTGACCTAACACAGGCCTGCCTGACCTTTCCTGACCTTGACACTAGCACATGAAACCAGTCTCAAACCAGTCCTCTCTATTTCAACACAAAATCACACACCACTGCTTCCTAATATCTCACGGTTTATGTTTGATAATCTTTTCACACCACATCCTCTGTTTTGGGGTTTTCCTCGACCATGATGTTTCCCAGAGCACTCATTTTCAGTCATGTGACCTCTGAGATATGCCTACATGAAGGACGTTTGTATAATAGAATAAGAGATATGAAGTATAATAACGTTTAAATGTATTTAGATCTACCTAAAGCCACATGAGCTGTAACTCCGTTTCTGTCGATGCAGAATGACACTTGCACTCTTCAAGGATTTTCTCACGCTTTCCATATTATTGTTTTCTGTTGGTGTTGCCAATGTCCCTGTAAGACACTACAAACATAAGTACGGACTGCTTATGATCTGTATGAAACACTGTGTGAAAGTCTGGCAGCTGAAATGTCAGTCAAAACGTCAAGCTTAGATTTCAACTGGGTGAAATATTAACGGGACTTTTCAGGTTTTGTGTGATTTACTCTGAATCACCGCATAGATGAGTGTCTCTTTCACACAACATCAAAATACAAGTACTCAGTGACAAACTTTGTTTGGAATGCCTTTAAGCTACCAAAGATAAAAAGCCTTAACACCATAGACATGCATGGATCCTTTACGTTATTTAAAATGAGACATAAATATTAAACACTTCTATTTACTGTATGTTCCGAGTTCATGTATAAAGAAATTCTAAAAAGGGTTTTCAGGAAAAATGTTTTTTTTTTTTTCAATTACATACTAGCGTGTTTCTTTTTTTTTAGTAAATTTTGTGTATTTTATTTTTTGATCAAAATTGTACAATATTTAAGTCAAACTGGCACTATTATTTTGCAGTATTATTTCATAGCTTGATGCAGCACCAGTACTGATTTTTAAAGCATCCTTTAATGCTGGATTTGTTTTATTTGCTGGAAATTGTATGCAAAAAAAAAGAGATTCTATGCCAAACATGAGTAGATACGTATATAAATATGCACACCAACTACACTCTTGTTGTGATCAGTAGCTGGGCTGTTCAGGTGATGGAGGCGCTGAATCTTCACTCACACTATTTATAAAGCAGTTGTCACTGTGTTCATAGTTAAAGATAATCTGCTCTTTAAAGCTTTACATTGATGAACAAGAAACAATATCTTCTCAAAGCCAAAGTTGCTCTGGTGATTTGAATGGCAAAGCTAATATATGTGCCTTTATCAAAATACAAACTCTATGCTGAGTGTTTATTTGTGCTTCCTTTCCAATTGGTTTACTGTGTTGTCCTGGTCAGAATGCCAGTGTCACTTTGAGATTGTTTTGCACAAAGAACTTAAAGAGGAGTAATTTATCTCAGTGTTAACCCTTTGAATCTGCCAAATTGATTCATGATTAATTTATAATATGCCAATCTGATGATTCATTTGGCATTGGACTACTTCAAATCAAAAAGTTATAATGAGGACCATGAACAGCTGGCAGTTTGACATGTATATAATTCTAATGATGAAGAAAAGAACGTATGCATTTGCTGTTATTTGTGACTTGAATATTTAAGTTGGAAATCATGATATATTGTGTAAATGTTTTGTTTTCAGTCTCTTGTTCAAATATGAAGAATTTAGTCACTGTTTCTCATAATCAGAACTGTTATTCATAAAACAAATGTATGCTGTTTTAATATTTCACTGTTGGTTTTTGTAGCTGACAATCTGCAAGCTGTGCTATGAGGTGAAAAGCCATTTATCAGTAAAGCATTATCTGTCCTTTTTGACATTTTAGTTCTAGAGCTGTTCTGGGTGATCAAATGATCAATGATTATGCCTTGAACTTTATCTGTGTATTTCTTTACAATTAAGTTGATTTTATGCATGGTTATTTTGGATGTGGATATGAATCCAAGTGTGTTTTTTCTGTACTGCTAATGTACCAGAAATGTACTCCGTTTTTCATACTTTATTCGAACTGTTGTCAACCAAATAAACTATTGAATACACCAGAGACACTCGCGTGTTTAATTGGTATGGACATTGCTTTGATTCTTATGTCAATTTCAGGGGTTTCAGAGACGGTAATAATATTTCAAATACATGATAAAGTTTGCTTCACAGTTGCTCCTTAAGACTGATGGGTCAGTACTGCACGTGATTTATGACACTTTCTACATTGGTCAGGCACAGCATTAAAACCACCTTCCTAATATTGTGTAGGTTTCCCTCGTGCTGCTAGAACAGCTCTGATTCATTGAATCATTAACTCCACAAGACTTCTGAACGTGTCCTGCGCAAGAAGATTGCTGTCCTGCTGGTGAAGGATGTAATCGATCCTGTCCCTCCAGACGAGATGAGGCAGGGGTTTTACAGCCCTTACTTCATCGTGCCCAAGAAAACCTACTCTCACGTTGTCCTGAGACCCCGGCCTAGATACGTGCCTGAGGTTCCCACCACTCCTCTCAGAGATCAGGTGGTGAACCTGCAAGCACTGCCTTCTGAGGAAGCAGATCCAGCCTGGGGGTTGCTGTGTCCCATAAGAGAGTTGTGCATATACATGGACCGTAACCGGAGCTTGAGAAGCTCTGAGCAGCTCTTTGTCTGCTACAGAGGTCAGCAGAAAGGGAGGGCTATCTCTAAGCAGAGGTTGGCCCACTGGATAATGAATGCCATCGCCTTGACGTTCCAGTTGCAAGTCGAGCCGTGCCCCCTGGGGGTGAGAGCTCTCTCTGTCCAGAGTGTTGCCATCTCCTATGCGTTGGCGCATGGCACCTCTCTGGCAGACATTTGTAGAGCTGCAGGCTGGACGACACCTTAATACTTTCGCAAGGTTTTACAACCTCTGCTTTGAGACGGTTTCTTCCCGCATGTTGGGTAACAGGTCATTTGCGGGAAGATCTTGCTAGGTGTCGGATGCGAGCGCCTTTTCCTCTCCCAGTGAGTTTTCCAGACGGCAAACCCTGGGTGAGCATCCTCCAGCACCCCCGGCAGTCAGACTTTGCGGAGCAGTCTGATGGCAGACCCAGTACTTGTGTTAGCATGCCCGGAGTCCCGGTCAGACCCTGTACTGGGCTAAGTGTCCATGTGGCTTGACTCCCTGTGGGCAATCCCATATGTGTCTTTCCTTGACAGGCTTGCTCTGTCGGTCTCTTCTGGCAGTTGTTCCATCCCTACTCTCAGGTAGGACCTACATCAGAGACCCATTCCATATGTAGTACTGCCCCCTTGGTCAGTCCATATCAGTGTGTCCGCATGTCACCTCCCTATGGGTAGGATGTGGCCTCCGTAGCACCCTCCCTTGGAAGGCTTGCTTCCTCATTGTTACCGCCAAGCTGATAACAACAAATAGGAAAGAGCTGAAGCAAATCTTTCACTGAAGGTTGAAATCCCATCTGTTAAGATTTTTTTTTTGTGGACTTAACAGCAGCATGGCCATCTCCAGCAGCGATGTACTCACCTTTGGTCCCTGTAGGCACCAAGGTCAGCGAATTGGGAAGGTTACGACCTTGTTGTTGCTGCGGCTTGTCAACATTTGTAGCGCCACAGGGTTGTGATGGTGTTCAGGTTGTGGCGTTACGACATAACTTGTAGTGACGATAGATGGGAAACGTCTCAGTTATGTACGTAACCCATAACGTCTCCATTCCCTCCATCAGGGAGTCAGATTGAGATCTGGGTGATTTGGAGGACATGGCATGTTCCTCAGACCGTTCCTGATCAAATTATCCTACTGAAAGAGGCCATTGCCATCAGGGAACACCACTGGTGTGTAGGTGGTCTCCGCTACCTTATACCAAGTTCACACTGCCTGATTTTAGCCCGATTTTTCACTCACCCGAAATCGGAGGCTCGTTCACGAGAGTGACAATCACGCAGTGTGAATTATCAAAGACGAGATCCAAGAGAATCGCCGATGCGTCGCCGACGCCCGTGAAATATTTGGCATGCTAAATATCGGCGATTCACAATCCTGCTGTGTGAAATGAGTTCTGACTGAAAAATACATCGGCGATGACCTACAGCCAATGAGAGAGCGTAATACAGGGCAGCGGGAAGTTTGGGGAGGACTTCTTTTTTTTTTTTTTTTTTTTTACTTATGTATAAACAACGTGGCAATATCGGTAATGTTTTGCATTAGAATATACAGAAGAGGTACAAGAAGATATATAGCCTATATACTGTATATGCCTAATATAATATATATACACACACAAACATATATAAAATAAAAATAATAAAATTAAACATAAAACAGGGTTAGGGTTTTTCCTGTAAATAATATTCTTCTATAAAGGACAAAAGATTTATTGCATTTTTATTTTTTAATAATTTTGAGGGCTTTTGTAGGCTAGAAATAAACTCATTATAAAAAAAAATGTTTGTTTCACTTTCAAGTAGGCCTACTTAGATTTGTGTATATAAAAATTCTCCCAGCAGAAATATGTTGTTAAAAAGGAAGTCGTCTTTGTTAATTATTGTGTGTTCGTGGAGGACTTATAGACCATAATATCAGCGTGATCTTGCGTTATTTCCTTGTCACTTCTCGTGTGCATTTGGCTGTAGTTTGCCGAGCAGACAGAGTTGTCGGCGATTCTTCCTGTTGTAAAGTCAGTGTGTAACCTCCTGTCGCCGATCCATCATGCAATGTGAACACAGCAGCAGCTGACTGCTACCCCAGATAGTCATGCAGTGTGAAAACAATGGTGATCCGATGACTTTGAAAATCATGCAGTGTGAACTCGGCATTAGGCATTTAGCAGTTCGAGCTGCAGTAGCTCTTCTGTGTGATCATAGCAGACGGGCCTTTACTCCCCATGTGCATCAATAAGCCTGGAGCACCCATGACCCTGATGCTGGAGTCTTTTCTTGCAGTACTTTTGGTTGGTACTATCCACTGAACACTGAACGTGTTGTTTTGGAGATGAAAACTGTGGATAGTACCAACCAATGTCTTGCTATTACTATTTTTCCCTTGTCAAAGTCACTCATATCTTTTTTTGCCTGCCCATTTTTCCTGCACCCAACACATGAAATTCAAGAACTGACTGTTCACTTGATGCCTAATATATCCCATTACTTGATGAGCTGAGTTGCTGAGTTTCACCTGAACAACTTCAAATTTTTAAAAACTTGACTGTAACACACACAGGGGTTTACAGGGTTTGTTTTATGATTTTCTTGCCACATAACAACAGTTACAGTTTCCTGCATGTTGGTTATGCCGCTGACTTTGATTTGTTGATAAAACTTATCCACAAATAACGCTCCCTAAAGAAAAAGTACAATAAAATAATATGTTGTCAGTTTACATCAGTGTTGATGAGTGTTGATGTGTATAAAACTGGCTGTATACTTCAATAAAAATCACAATAAACATTCAAGTCTATACTTATACAGGTTTTTTTTTTTTTACCATCATTTAGTCACCATTTTCAAAATATAGATGTAATTTTTCAACACTGTTACAAATTGTAAAACTTCCATTTAAACTAATTTAGTTTTTGTTTAGGGTGACATTAAGTTGTAAAAAGCCAAAAATATATATATATATCTTATATTGACCTACATTAAGTACAATTTTGGCTTGTGTGTCTAAAAAAATGTACTGAATAAATATGGTAAATAATCTTTTTTAATTTGTGTGAATGTTATAATTATAATTACATAATGTCTTATGTAAATTTACATAAGAAGCTGAAATCGAAAAGCATGCTAATTTCATACAAAAACGTTTTTGCACGAATTGCAATGTTTATATATTTATGAATAATTGAACAGGTCCGGGCAAAAAACGGCATCGCCTCCAGTACGTGCCGACCTGTCTTTGAGCGCCCGCTTGTGGTCAATATTCGTATTACAAAACACAAGAGTCTTTTTTTTTTTTTTTTCATACCCTACCCCAGTGGTTTTCAAAGCTCTCCATGAAGTACCCCCAACATTGCACATTTTGTATGTCTCCCTATATCTGACACACCTACTTCAGGTCTTGCTGTCTCCACTATCGAGCTGATGAGTTGAATCAGGTGTGATGTATGAGGGAGACATACAAAATGTGCAGAGCTGGGGGTACTCCATGAGGACAGGTTTGAGAACCACTGCCCTACCCTAAATTATTAAACCAACTGGATTCGGTGTGATCTTCTACGATGAATTTTCCTGAATAAATGAAAAAATAAAAAATAAATAAAATAAAATAAAATAAAAAAAATATATATATATGACCCCACCGATATCCTACTCTATTGTCTCGTCCCCAAGAGCCCATAATGCCAGTGAAAACTGATTACTTGAAGGTGTGTATGTTTAAAAGAAACCACTCAGTGCATCTAAGACTAATATAACATGACTCATCCATATGTTTGCCAGTGGCTCTTTGTTAATAGCTCGATGTCAGTACATGCTTTTTTAGCAGCTGATGAGTGAAAGAGGGGAGCGCGCAGGTGTGGAGCGCGCAGCTAGCTCACTCGCTGGACGGACGCGCGCCTTCTCTCGCGCCAGAGTCCTCTTCGCGCTCTTTCTTTGTCATTTTCCTGCTTTCGAAGCTGAATTCTGATGGAATATTCTCGTTTATAGTTGAAAATATGTCGGCAAAATGGGAAACCGAAGAATTACAGAAGTCGAAGGAAAGGGAGTTTCAAAGGACATTTCAGTGACTGTGAATCAAGCTTTTAACTGATTGATTATCTTGGTGGTGTATAGGTCGTCTACTAGGAATAAAACAGCATTTTGTTTTTTACTGGGTCAAAAAATACTGCTCAGGTTTCCACACTCAAGGAATATGCTGAAATATCTTACAGCCAATCCAAATTAAAAATTTCTTGTTAATACCGAGTGGAATATATATCATTGGAGATGGATACGATGAAGGAACGAGTTTTGGCCCCCGGTAAGGAACGATTGAGGAATCTGGCCGGGAAAACCCTGGGACACTTGCACAGGTATCAAACCCCTTTCATTCAATAAAATAGACCAGAAGAAGAAAAACGTACTGATCTCTACAAAAACATTATTCGTTTATTATCTTGATGTCCAAGTAGCTACAATTTAAGCTACATGTCTACTGAGATTAAAAATTATTTCCCCTCCTTCGATAAAGGATGGCTATATATCACATAATTCATAATCATTCATCAATCTGTGATGTAGCACGTTATTTTCGACATTTTTCGTTTCGAGAAAATATGACAGAAATGACTACAGGCGTTAAAGATCGTGATGCGATCGTGTATAGATCTGGAGATGAAAGAATTCCTCGGAGGATCGTCCCTCTGCCCACAGCGCTCCTGACTCAATTAATAATTCATGAAAAGAAAGTCGTGACGTGACGAGCTAAGAATAAGTCTCTTTAATTAAATTATTATTATTATCGTTGATTTTGATATATTTTTGTATTTATTTGTGAACAATAAAAAAAAAAAACTCTAAAGATTTAGCTCACAAACCGATTTCAGATTTGAGAATAATTCCTTTTTTTTTCGTTTACCTTGTCAAAATTTTCTAAATTCGTTGCGTGTTATGAAAACATTTTTTGTATATTGCATTTAGGCCAGAGATTATGAAACGCTCAGAGTCAGAACGGAACAGTGAATCGTTTACATCACAGAAAAAAAATAAATAAATAAAAATCACTTTGATCCGATGCACAACGGTTAATAATACGCCACAACGTCATATACAATCACATTTCTTATATTTCGTTTCGCGTAATATATTATTTAGATTTTTTTTATTTTATTCTGTAGGCTATATTGATATCTTGAAGCAGCCACAAAAATGTGTTATCAACGGGAAAAAAATAAAATAAAATCGTATTTAACCTGTACTATAGATATGGTCAGGTCTGCTTTTATAAGCTAAAGGAATGCATTTCGATAAAAATGCTGCAATGCGGTTCAAATAACTCAGTTTGCCAAGTCGTGACCAAACAGATCAGAACAGAGATATACAATAGAATTCTGCCAGTCCTCGTCTTTTGCTGAATGGTTGATGAATTTAGCTTAATTATTAAATAAATCAAAACATCTCTGATAACAGAAGAAAACAACAAAACAAAACTCAATGGTTTGTAAAAACAGAGGGATGTATTTTACATCTATGTATCTATTATTTGTTATATCTATTATTTTTCTATATATATTCCGTTTTTTTTTTTTTTTTTTTAGTAGCCTTAAATCGATTAAATTCAACGTTCTACGAACTTTCTGTATATTGTTTTTGTCAACGCTATACAGGAACGTTTTTTGTGTGATGATCGAATAGTCAAATGTTCTTAATGGTTATTTATAATGCTCCAGAAAAAAGAAAGAAAGAAAAAGAAAAGAAAGGAGCTGCTGCCGTTGAGAGGTTTGTTTGAGGAACTGTGTCCTCGCAGGGTGATGGAGAAGAAGCAGAAACCGGGTGAGGTGATCGAGCTGACGGAGGAAGGGAGGCCCGCGCCGCTGCAGCAGAAGAAAGCGCCGCTGTGCGACTGCACGTGCTTCGGGCTCCCGCGCCGCTATATCATCGCCATCATGAGCGGCCTCGGCTTCTGCATCTCGTTCGGGATCCGCTGCAACCTCGGAGTCGCGATCGTCGACATGGTCAATAACAGCACCATTCACCGGGACGGCAAGATCATCATCAAAGAGGTGAGGGCCCTCCTGACGGGGCCAGAGCTCCTCCTGAGAGTCAGAGCACCTCAGCATCTCAGTCCTTTATATGAAAAAAAATAAAATAAAATAAAATAAATACAAACAAAACAAAACTGTCCAACATTCACTGTTACACAAAATAAAAATAAAATAAATGCAAAATTTCTTTCGAAGCGTTTAACGTGATTTTTTTTTTTTTTTTATTGTTATTATTATTATTATTTTACATGTTTATGAATGAATCGATGAATTAACCGTGCGCATTTTTTTCTTTCCATAAGAAAGCGAAGTTTAACTGGGATCCGGAGACAGTGGGAATGATCCACGGCTCGTTTTTCTGGGGCTATATAGTGACACAGATCCCTGGAGGATATATATCCTCACGACTCGCTGCCAACAGGTACTTCGCAATGCGCATTGATCTCCATATTAAAAATTGTTTAATAGGCTACATTTAATTTCTTACTAATTATAACACATATTTATGTATTTACGTTTTGTTTTATTTTGCATAGTGGTTTATATCTGGCAACAGTACAAATGCTTTTTTAAAGGGCAAATCATGTCTTTTGTGTGCTTTATTTGGTTGCCATGAACCCTGAATGCAGAAGAGCAGCCATGCTTTCCTCTGGAGAGCTCATTAACCAGCAGACAGACTCACATGCTCTGTGTGTTCACTGTGAGACACGTCCTGATTCAACAAAACTCCCTTTGACTGAAATAGACTCATATTTTTAGATACCTAGTATGTCATTATCCATTCACACCTAAAATGTGTGTGTGATTTACATATATGTAATATACATATTTGATCAATTAATGGCTCACAAATCAAATTTTGCAAATTGCATTCTTAAATATTGTAAATGGTGTATTATTGCACAAAATTGTATTGAGATGTAGTCTGTTAAGTAACCTTCATTTAGCCTATATATATATATATATATATACAATACAGATTGTTTGAAAGCAGCTTCACAGAAATAAACACAGGAAAATAACAGAATCAATGATGCAGACTTCTTCAAATGTGAGATGAATCCAAATTCGGCTGTAAAGCAGCTCCATGCAGCAGGAGACAGAAGAATAGCATTAACGATATAGTAAAATACAAATACTATAGGAAAGACAGTAGACTGTACATGAAAGGATCAAGTCTGTCTGAGCACCTGTTAAATGCAATTTTTACATTTCGTTGTTACATCTTGGCTTCGAGAAGGTTGACTTACATTAATTTGATTTCACACATTAAAACAGATGGCTGCAGCCTATGCAAATTAGATCTCACACACAATAAATAAAATACGTGTTTTCCTGCCTTTCAGCATTGTTTGAATGATTTCTCTACTAGACACTGATGCCCTCGGCTACTATTGTCTACTCAGTTAATGTTATTTACTGTCGCTCTTGCCATTTATTTCTTGCTCAGGGTTTTTTTTTTTTTGCATCTGCTCTACAGATATGCCTTCAGTCAGTGTAAGGTTGCTGCCGATCGGATACAGTTAAACTGGCCAATCTATGATTTCAAACCATTAGAAGCCATTAGTAAATTCTTATGTGCACACTTTGATCTGCAGGGTGTTTGGTGCTGCTATCCTGCTCACGTCGACTCTCAATATGTTCATCCCCTCTGCTGCACGTGCGCACTACGGCTGTGTCATCTTCGTCAGGATACTGCAGGGCCTCGTCGAAGTGAGACTCTCTCCTCTCTTTTAATACATACAGCATTTATTCATTTGCTGATTAGTAATTTAACAGATGTTTTACACTAATCACATTACAGGTTCAGCCCCACCAGAGCAGCCAGATGCTGGAATATTAGTTTAGTTTGACAGCATTTGTAGCATAGACAGTAATTTCAACTAAAATGAACAATAATACAATTAACTTACAATGAAAGTCTATGGGACAAGACATTATGCAAGGATGAATGTTTAATCACACAATTTAAGTATAAAGTATAGGCATCAGATTTGAACATTATACGTGTTAACATGAATAAAATTCTATATTAATAACACTTTACAATAACAGTGACAGCATCCTGTGTGACAACCAGCCCCTCTCAGTGTTAGACGCCAGTGCTTCCTGTCATAGCTAAAGTATCTGATTTCAAAAACAATGTCATAACTATTAAATGACTCACTTATGATTTGAAATCTGTATTTAACCTCAGAACAATCTCAAAGTAAAAAGAGGTGCTAAAGTCTGATTTTGTGGTGGCTGTGCTTTAAAATTAAATGAGTGTAATCTTAATTCAAGTGATTTTGAAAGGATTTTGAAAAGTAATCGAATATAATCAGTTACATTACTTTAATAAATTAGTTGAAATAGTTACACTACTAATAGTTACACTTATTACAGGGTAACTTGTAATCTGTAATCTATTACATTTCCAAAGTAACTTTCCCAACACTGATTACAACCTGTGTAATTTCTCGATCTGTCTCCTCTAATGCAAAAAAAAAAAAAAAAAAACATACAACAGGACGTCACATCAGGTTCAGGTGTGTTGTCCCGCGGACTGTACATCAGCACAACAGAAACACTGAAAACACAGGAGTGACAGATTAGAAGAGAACAAACAAATCATGGAAAACGAAAGCCTTGTATTCAAACTAAAGTCACTGAAAGAGTTTTAGCAGCTGCTTGCTGCCTTTGTGTGCTGCTCATCTGCACTATTGCTCACAATGAGTGTCGACTGTACACGACTTAAAAGCCATTTGAGGTTTTATTGTAAGCACAGTAGCTTGTGTTGTGTGTATTGACATTAGCTCTGTGGATGTGCTCTCCTCTGCTGGCCGCAGCAATTTGTGTCTATCAGTGACTGATTGTGTGACAATTAGCTGCTAATGAAGATTTAATGGGCGGCATTAGTGCATTTGTGGTGAATCAGATCTGATCAGACTGCGTTTGTGCAAGTCTGCATGGATCATTAATCCTTATCTGAAATGCGATTGTATGTGTTAGTGTTCATTTGTTAAAGGTTAGACTGCTCTCTGTTTTTTTATGACCCATGTAAGGGATTTCATTTAAGATTTTCAATATTTTATTACACAATACATGTAAATTTAAATATAGTTATATAACAATGCCCTGCATCTTGAAAAAATACCTAATATCATCTGATATATGTACACACACACACACACACACACACACGTACATAATATACGTAATATATATTATTAATTAATGTATTATATGTGACATTTGGCAATTTGATTATATATATATTGTTATTATCAAAATGGCAAAGGGTTCAATGATAGTTACAAATGAGTGTAAAAAGTGGAAGTTTACTAATAAAGTCTGAGAATCAAACAATTTATTTTAAATCAATACCCTCAAAATTAGTAAGAAATTAGACATAAGAAATAAATGTATTTAAAAAATAAATAAATAAATAAAATATATATATATATATATATATATATATATATATAATAAATAAAAGCAATTACTGACAGTTTGACATGTTTCTGTGTGTCCAGGGTGTGACCTACCCAGCATGCCATGGGATTTGGAGCAAGTGGGCTCCGCCCCTCGAGAGAAGTCGTTTAGCCACCACCTCTTTTTGTGGTAAATACAGTTTCTCTTTTTAAAAGTCCAACTAACACAGACTTCCCAGAATAAAAGCTGTGAAAACGCCCTGTTTCAGGTTCATACGCGGGTGCTGTGGTGGCCATGCCGTTGGCTGGAATATTAGTGCAGTACTCAGGCTGGTCTTCTGTCTTCTATATATATGGTAGGCTTATGATCTTGAAATTATAACAGACTTTTCTTTTTTGGGTGTTTGATTTCTTGACTGTTCTTGTTTTCTCTCCGTTGGGCTGCAGGCAGTTTTGGGATTGTCTGGTACATGTTTTGGATTCTGGTTTCATATGAGAGCCCAGCAGATCATCCCACTATTACAGATGAAGAGAGGACTTACATAGAGGAGAGTATTGGAGAAAGTGCCAATCTACTGGGGCCGAGTGAGGTACGTTTCCTAGTGTGGCCAATTTTTAAAAAGAAATTAATATGCTCAGCAAGGATGCATTAAATTGATCAAACGTTATAGTAAAAATATTTATAATGCTGTTCATTTGAGCTTTTTAAGCTTTAAATAAAGCTGAAAAAAATGGAACATGGTTTCCACAAAAACATTAAACAGCAACAACTGTTTTCAACATTGATAATAATCAGAAATGTTTCTTGAGCAGCAAATCAACATTTTAGAATGATTTCTTGAAGATCATGTGACTGGATTAACGATGCTGAAAATTCAGCATTGCATCACAGGAATAAATTACATTTTAAAATATATTCACATAGAAAACATTTATTTTACATTTTAAGAATATTTCACCATTTTTATATTTTTTTCTGTATTTTGAATCAAATAACTGTGTGCCTTGGTGAACATAAAAGTCTTCATTAATAATAATAATAATAAAATTGAGTGTGAAATTAACAAAATATTTAGTAGAAAAGACAACTTTTTAGCAGAAAGGTATTAGCAATAAAAAGTTGCAAATCTCTCAAGTTTTCTCAAGTTGCCTGAGTTCTAAGAGCTTTTGCCCTGGAGAGAGATTGAGAATCTTTTACGATTCCGTTTCATTTCAATGCATTTGAGATGCAGTTGCTCAGTTTGGGAATAGAAATCCATTACATAATTTTACACACAAATACATTTTTTTTTGTTGTTGTTCAGGAACTGGTCTTTCTTTCTTACCATCTATCTTACCATCTATTTGTTTGTTCCAAAACTTTTTTTTTTTTCATCAGAATGCAACTTTTGAATGTCTAGTAATGGAGAGACTGTAGAGGCAAAGTAATTATAAAATCATGTTTGAAGGGGTCTTTAAGCACCCTGTGAAATGGTTGCTCAAGATCTCCATGCTAGATGTGTCCTATAGACTTTCCCGTCTCAATTTTTAACCTGATATATATATTTTTTTCTCCTACAGAAATTCAAGACGCCCTGGAGGAAGTTCTTCACCTCCATGCCAGTCTATGCAATCATCGTGGCCAACTTCTGCAGGAGCTGGACCTTCTATCTGCTGCTCATCAGTCAGCCAGCGTACTTTGAAGAAGTGTTTGGCTTTGAAATCAGTAAGGTGAGAGAAGCAGCTGAACTGATTTAGGGGGAAATATTTTTACATTAATCAGATCTCAGGCATGTCATTGTGCTTTTGCGATTGCTGTATGAATTGGTCTTATGTGCAATTCTTTCTCAGGCCTCATTTGAATCGTTACTACCGGTCGTGTTTGACCCTCATTCACTGCTCTCATGCACTGAGTCGCCCACATTGGATTGTATTTGAGATGTTGGCCATTCAGAAATGTGTGTTCACAGTGGCGTACATAAATAAAACCTGACACTGTTATTGATCTTCGACTTCTGAGCTGAAAGAGTGACATAAATCCTGAAGGCCTGACAGGTGTAATTGAACCACTGCTTTGATTCTGCTGGTCAGAACTGCCTCATAGTGCAGCATGGGAGATTGGATTTGTTTAGTGGTTTTATCAGTCAGGGCTTGTTTAGGATTTCAAAATAGTGATTTAGTGCTAGTATATAGTATTTCTAGTTTTTACTATATAGTATTTTTGAGCCACACATTTTGTATCAGGTATGTTAATTAAATAGCATTGTAGAGGTTTGCATTGTTTTATTTGATAAGAGAAAAATGCCAATTCTGTCATCATTTACTAACCCTTAAGTTGTTCCAAACCTGTAAGGGTTTTTTTTTTTTTTTTTTCTGCTGAAGAAGAAATTTTGAAGAATGTGGGCAAACAAACAGTTGCTGGCCCAAATTAACTTCAGTAAAAATACTATGGATGTCAATGGGGATCAGAAATGGTGTTCAGTGGAAGAAAGAAATTCATGCATGTTTGGAGGATGATTGTAAGATGGCAGACGTTTGGGTGAACTATGCCTTTAAGAGTGAATTTTGACACACAAAATACATGTAATTTAATAATTATTGTTTGTACTGTTCATTTTTGAAATATGGCTGAAGTCTACTGCCGAATGTACAACAAGCATTTATTGTAAATCAAAATCTACTTAAATGTCATTAAAGTCAACTCACCGTTTTTTAACTTTGAAGATTTGAAGTGCACTAAAAGTGCACACTTCAATTCAGTTCAATTCAAGATTATTTGTATAGCGCTTTTCACGATACAAATTGTTGAAAAGCAGCTTTACAGAAAATTACATTTTCTACATTCTGTTTAGGAGTAGCTTATCAGTGGTGACTATGTCATCTCTTCTCAGGTGTTCGGTCACCTCAGATCTTTGTAAGGGTTGGATCCAGACTGAAGCTTGTGTAATTCCTAGTTGCCTCGGGGTGCCAATCCCGTGGCACAAACAACATTAGCATAGCTGCTGTTCCATCCAAGCAAAAGAATGATAATGTGCATTTGATCAGATGTAACTAAAGTACAAGGTTATGAGGTACATTATGTGAATGCTTGGCTAAAGACATGTGTCTTTAATCTAGATTTAAACAGAGAGAGTGTGTCTGAACCCCGAACATTATCAGGAAGGCTATTCCAGAGTTTGGGAGCCAAATGTGAAAAAGCTCTACCTCCTTTAGTGAACTTTGCTATCCTAGGTACTACCAAGAGTCCAGAGTTTTGCAACTTTATGGAGTGTGATGAATTGTGATAGAAGACAAGTTAGGTACGCAGGAGCTGAACCATTAAGGGCCTTAAACGTAAGCAGTAATATTGTGTAACTGATATGGAACTTAATAGGCAGCCAGTACAGAGACTGTAAAATTGGGGTAATATGATCATATTTTCTTGACCTGGTAAGAACTCTAACAGCTGCATTTTGGACTACCTGTAGCTTGTTTATTGAAGACGCAGGACAACCAGCTAGCAGTGCATTACAATAGACCAGTCTAGAGGTCATGAATGCATGAACTAGCTTTTCTGCATCAGAAACAGGTAGCATGTTCTGTAGCTTGGCAATGTTTCTAAGATGGAAGAATGCTGTTTTTAAAACATGGGAAATATGATTTTCAAAAGACAAGTTGCTGTCTAATACAAAACCCAAATTTTTGACTGTAGAGGAAGTAACAGTACATCCGTCTAGATGCAAATTGTAATCTAAGAGATTCTATGTACTGTTTTTTTGGTCCAATAAGTAACATCTCTGTCTTATCCGAATTTAATAGGAGAAAACTGTTGGTCATTCAATGTTTTACATTTTTAACACATTCTGTTAGCTTAGATCATTTAGAAGTTTCATCTGGTCTTGTCGAAATATATACAGTAGTTGAGTATCATCAGCATGACAATGGAAACTAATCCCATATTTTCTTATAATATTACCAAGGGACAACATGTATATTGAAAATAGCAGAGGCCTAGGACAGATCCTTGTGGCACTCCCTATTTTACTGGCGTTAATTGAGTTGATTGCCCGTTTAAAACTAGACAATGTGATAACAATCAAACAGGTAGGATCTAAACCATCTTAAAGCCCACTCTTGAATACCTGTATAGTTTTGTAATCAATCTATAAGAATGTCATGATCTATAGTGTCGAACGCAGCACTAAGATCAAGTAAAACTAATAATGAGATGCAGCCTTGGTCCAGTTTATGTGCTATGATGTCCATAAAAATCATAAAAAATCACCATTAAATTAAATTGTATTAAAAAAATGTAGCTCAGGGATTATTCAACATTTTCCCTTTGTGTTTAATGAAAAAACATAAATCATAAGGGTTTTTGTCTATTTTTTTCTTCTTCCAAATTTGTCAGAATTTTGGTGAACTATCCTGTGAAGTGAAGTCATGAGGACTGATGTTTTTTGTGGTGTTGTCAGGTCGGTATGGTCTCTGCTCTGCCTCACCTTGTCATGACCATCATAGTGCCAATCGGCGGTCAACTGGCTGACTTCCTGCGCAGCAAAAACATCTTATCCACCACCAACGTCAGGAAAATCATGAACTGTGGAGGTAAGAGTAACCACATTTCATTAGAGTAATTGTATCTTGTATTTGGAATTAATAGAAAACATTGCAGTATGGTGTGACCCTTGACCCACACATCATTTGGTTCTAGGGTTTGGAATGGAGGCCACTCTGCTGTTAGTGGTTGGTTTCTCTCACAGTAAAGGTGTGGCCATCTCGTTTCTGGTGCTAGCTGTTGGTTTTAGCGGTTTTGCTATATCAGGTGAGACACTCACACACTTCACGTTTTGAAATTTACTTGCATTCAACAATATCTAAAATAAATGTCTCCCAATATTTATAATTTCTTCTCTTATCCTGTCCCTCTTAAAGGTTTTAATGTCAACCACTTGGACATCGCGCCGAGGTACGCCAGCATACTGATGGGTATTTCTAATGGAGTGGGCACTCTCTCTGGTATGGTCTGCCCTCTCATTGTAGGTGCCATGACCAAAAACAAGGTGAGAAATCCTGAAATTAGCCCTACTTCATTATCAAATGTTTCATTATCAAACTCTGCAAAATCCGACATATGAAACAATAGTGAGATTTTTTTTTTTTTTAATGGAACAGTTTATAGTTTAAACAATGTTTATATATCAAAATATTTACTTGTGCGTGTGTGTTTTTTACTCTTTTTTTTTTTGCATGCTACCATACACTACATAAGCATACTTGCAATTAATTTCACAAAATGTGCAGTGTATGGCAGAACACACACTGAATTATTAAATGGATGCTGCTTTATTGGGATAATAAATCCCTCCCTACACATTACCCTTCCCGATACTTTATTTTCAACTTTTCGGCAAAAGGCGGATTCGAACGTGATGATTGCATCATAAAAAAACGTGTTAAGGACTTTATCATCTATGCTACCGAAGCCGTCGATTAATGGCCTTCTTTTGTAATGTTGTCCAGTCCAATCACACGTTGGTGGGTGGAGTTAGTATAAATAGCCTCTGCCAACAAGGAGGGCTATTTGCACTTAGTGTAAATAGACACTCTGAAAATGTATTGTTGCATGACACATTTATACATTTACATTTATAAAGCGTGCGTATGCACAAAATTGATCTTAAATTGTGCGTACGCTTAAATCCACGCCAGTGCTCATATTTGTAAAAACTGTCTTTGACGTGGAAAAGTGCTTAGCATCACGTCAGGGTCTAAGCAGACTTACGCACTTTTTCTTGTCGGAGTACTGCAGGTTTTTGAAAATGTAGGCTGTTCTTGCAGCTGCTGTTCTAAATTAAGATGATTGGTGATATTTGATATGTTAATGACATTAACTAGGAGTTGTTTACAAGGCAGAGAGCTGAAACCATTCAGTTGCGTGCAAGTTCAAGATCATTTGCGATTCATAGATTTCACATCTGAAAGATGTACACACGTTTTCTGTTTGTGCATTCATTCTATGAATCACACGTACACATATTGGAGAGATGATCGTAAAATCAAATTTAGGATGGTTTCTGCGCAAAATATTATAAATGAGGCCCATTGTTTCGCATGCTGTTTTTCAAATATTGGAGAAAGTATACAGTGAATCTCCTTTCTGTGCATTTTGTGATGAGCAGTAGACAGGCATTTCATTCTAAATGTAGCCACTAAGAATTACATAATAAAAGTCAAAGACTGCATTCCTGAATTTGTCTTTTCTTGTCCGTCAGACTCGTGAGGAATGGCAGAACGTGTTCCTGATCGCCTCGCTGGTGCATTACGGCGGCGTTATCTTCTACGGGATTTTTGCGTCCGGCGAGAAGCAGCCGTGGGCCGATCCGGAGGAGACCAGCGAGGAGAAGTGCGGCTTCATCGATGAAGACGAGTTAGCGGAGGAGACGGGTGACATCACGTTGAGCCATGCTCCTTTCGGGGGCCAGGCCGCTTTTGGGGGCCCCGCCAAAACATATGGGGCCACGACGCAGCTGAACGGGGGATGGGCCAAAGGCTGGGAGAAAACCGAGGAATACATCCAGGAGGATGCCGAGCAGACGTATACAGGAGATGGGTACTCCTAGATCTTTATTCGCAATGAGTCAAAGCAAATCTTTAAAAAAAAATCAAAGCAAAAAGAGATATGAGTGATTATAGACACTGTACTTAACACGCATAGCTACAGAAGTCAGAGATGTTTTTGAAAAGAGTCTTTATCCAATCTGAAGTGAATAGAGAAGATATTTAAAAGGAATTAAGTATTCAGAGATATTGATCAGAATATACTGGTAATTATATGAAAAGGTCATATTTAGGATTATATAAAGAATATATATGGCTATGTAAATGTTTCCTTTAAAAATACAGATATGTTGAGTTTATGACATTTAATCAACTGACAATATTTAATAGCACAGACATCTGTAATCAAAGCACAGGTCTTGGCTGTTTTTTTGCAGGTTTAGACTAGTTTTGTGTCTTCTACTGTAACTTTAGCAGATGTTTAGTTTAATCGGTCAGGACCAATTAGAGTAGAGTAGGATAGTTTAGATCAATGTCGTTTTGTTCAGAAGAAACAAGTGTTTCACTCTGGTTTACAGAGCTCTTGCCATTGAACTTACAGAAAATATGCAAAATTTGGGTTATTTAACTATATTATATAACTTAAAACTAACAAAGAATGCTGTTTATCATTATGTACGTGTACTATATTACACATTATAAACTAGTCCCTTTATTTGGGACATAAACCTAGAAGGTAGAGCAAAATAGACATTTACTGTTTGATGCAGAAAGAATCTAAAATAGCACAAATTTGCAAAACATACCTGCTATATCTGAATGATGATGTGTATTAAAATAAGTGTGAAATATATTGATAAACCTTTAAATGTTGAAACATCCTAAAGTACACTTGAGAACTTTTTAAAGTGCAATCTTGTCCAAGTTTTGTTCAGCTATAGTTACATCAACAATACATTCAAGTGTGTGCTTGGCAATACGGTCCTGTATTTTAAGTGGTATTAAGCTGGTCTTCATTTTAAATGTTCTGTTTTAATCAACATATAATGACAAACCGGTCATTTTCTAAGATACTTTGAATGCACTGACATGTTGTTATTTGGGAAAACAAGTTATTTCTATCTTAAGTATGTGTTTTGACATGGATTTACTGTTTCTGTGAGACTGTTGTGGATCTGGGTCAGTGATATCTGTGCTTACTGTTCTTACTGGGCCATATTTATCATAGAAGCTGGCATTAAAATGTGAGGCTGGCCATTTGGGATGTATATTGTGATGCCATTGAGATCATTCCATGCGTATGGTCAAATCCTGATCATCTGATGTATTTAAGTGTTGCCATGCAAAGCTGATGTAATATGTTGAGTGAATTTCACAAAATCTGTCAGGATGTGCAGGTTCCATCCCACCTAAAAATCTAATTTTATATAAAATTAAGCCTGCGTTTAGGACCATTTAATTTGTTTTATTATTTATTACTTTTTAAAAGCATTCATTACAATTACCCCCCCCCCCCCCCCAAATAAAAATAAATAAATAAATAAACAGTAAAAATAAAATAACAAAATAAAATTAATAAATAAATACTATCAGTGTTGTCAATATAATAATAATAATAATAATAATAATAATAATGGTCCAAAAGCTTGATTTTCTTTTGAAAATTGTGCATGTTTTTGTGAGATTCACTCTAATTCTTCACTCATGACACAAACCAGTGTGTTGTGTTTAGTCAACCAGCAGTAATCTAAGATGATGTGTCAAAGTCTTAAAAAATAAATAAAAATAAATAAAAATAAAAAATAAAAAACACCTGTTAAGAACATGTACTGCAATAATTTACTGATGACATCAGCAATCTTGTTATATTCAACATCTAATTCATTCAAGAAATCTGAATTGTGTTTACGGAGTCATTCGAATGGTTGCGAAAGTCTTACCGAAGCATCAGAATCAGCTTATGTTTGTTCTGGTCAGAAAATTAAAGGCCATTTTCAAAGTTTGGAATCTGAGCCATGCTTTAATTTGTTCTGAAACTCAGCTAGATGTTTTCTAGATTTGTGTATTTTGTGATGAATTGATCACAAACCTAAAGCTCTGTTCATGGCCTCTTGCCTGAGACTGAAGTGCACAAGTGATTGTTATATTCTATTGTTGTGTCAAATAGAGCGATTTGTTGATGTCAAAAAGTGTTAAACTGTATGAATTGCTCACTAAGTGTGATTTTATATACAATTATTCAAATCAAGACATTATGATGTCTTTCCTTTGATTTTTGCGACTGGTGGACCAAAATTTAAAGGCAATTTTCTGGTTTTGAAAAGATAAGAGTTGATGTTCTTTATAGAGTGTGATGATTATTTTTGCATGATATAGTCATTAAAATCATCCTGGGCATTGATTTGAAATGGTTGTGTCTCTCTTTGTGAAGATCTAACAGACATGTTTGTCCTTGTAACAAGTAAGTTTTTCTTACAAACATCAGCTTGATAAAGTTCAGTTAAAGTTTCCATTAATTATGAACGTAAAATTTAATAAATTTTTATTCAACAGCAATTAACATGCAATTAAATGTACAGAAATTACATTCAGTTCACGCTGAAGTTTATTCTTTTAAAGTATAGTATTTCCATAAAATGTACTATTTAAAACTTTTCAGAAGGCGAGAACATATACAAGGGTTTGTGAAAGTGATCAGTGACCCATCATGCTTCCTGTAATGTACTTATGCAAAACGTATATAATATCCTTCAAACACTCAGTCAGGATTTCTCTAATGTGTAAACCTGATATGTAATAGTAGATAGATTTGACTAAATACACCAGTGGATCTCATTAAGGTAAATGACCTACAAAGGACAAATTACCGCCAGCAAATTAGATGAGAATAAATTACTAATCAATACCATTTATAACCCCCAACAGACTGCTGAGCATGCTGATCATTCATTTGTTACTCGGCATGAGAGTATGGAACAGAATTAAAGACCAGACCCTATAACACCCAAACCAATACCAGACCACCCGAAATCAGACTTTACCAGGCCTTCTAAGACCCAGACGAATGCCAGACCCCAAAAATCTAAACCAGTACCATACCTTCAAAGACTAAAGCCTAGACCAACACCAGACACCCAAAGACTAAAGCCTAGAATAACAGCAGACCCCCCCTCAAAAAAAAAAAAAAAAAAATCTAGGCCAATACCAGACCTTAAAAAACCCAGATCAATAACACACCTTCTAAAGCCTAGACCAATACCGGACCCCCAAAGACTAAAGCCTTGACCAAATACAGACCCCCAAAAATCTAGACCAATACCAAAGCCCCAAGCACTAAAATTTTGACCAATAACATACCCCAAAGAACAGCCTAGTCCAGTACTAGACCCCCAAAGACTAAAGCTTAGACCAAAATCAGACCCCCAAAGACTAAAGATAAGACCAATAACGGACCTCAAAAGACTAAAGCCTAGACTGATACCAGACCCCCAAAGACTAAAGCCAAGTCCAAGTACAGATCCCAAAGGCTAATTCCTAGACCAATTCCAGACCCCCAAAAATCCAGATCAATACCAGACACCCAAAGACTAAAGCCTAGACCAAATGCAGACCCCCAAAAATCTAAGCCAATGCCAATGACCTAAAGGCTAAACTTTAGACCAATACCAGACCCCTAAAATAAGCCTAGTCCAGTACCAGACCCCCAAAGAATAAAGCTTAGACCAACAACAAACCCCCAATGACTAAAATCTAGACCAGTAGCAGACTCCACAAAGAACAATAAAATCTTAATAAACGAATAAACAAAGTATTATTATTTATAAAGAATATAGATAAAGAAGATTTATTTATTTATATTTTATTTTGTTTTATTTATTTATTTATTTTGCAGTAGTCAGTTAGTCAGCATACAGGTAAAATATCGTCAAAATCATCCCTTTACCTTTCACCCCCGCTCTCTTGACTGGGCAACAGTAAGCAGACATGCTGTGTTGAAAATAAAGGATGGGCCGTCTCACTTTAATGACCTGGGTTGGCTTCCTCTGTGGCGTGCGCTAATGTGACAGGACACACATTGCTGTCACCAGCCGACCGGAACATGTTTTCCCACAGCCCACCAATGACACGCGTCACGCCAATTGCCTCCGTGACAAATCCACCCACATGACACCCATCAGCTTAAAACCCCCAAAATGCAGTGCATGCAGTTTGAATCTATTTATGATGGTGTATACTGATAGAAATAGGTTCAGCTTAGGATATTGTCCATTTAGGAAATTGCTGTTCTATGTTTTACCAAACAAAGAGTAATGGATCAAAAGGATGTGTGTGTGTGTGTGTGTGTGTGTGTGTGTGTGAGAGTGTGTAATAAATGAGTCTGATCCAGTGCTGCGCTCGGGGCAGCAGGTGTTGAAGGGTATCCCAGCATCTCTAGGGACCGTGGGGCTCTAATCAGAATCCAGAATGAGTATGTAATAACCAAACCTCTGCAGGGCTCATGGGACACCAGGATCCAAACACAATTATTTCTGTGAACCCCTCCCAACACAACTTTACTCTCCCTAAACAGTTATTGCAAAGGGGGTTCATCAGATGCACTTTGTCTGCAGAGAGGCAGAAGTAAGGTTTACTCAAGCAGTCTGTGCGCTAAAATAAAGTCCTCCGCTAAACCTGCAGACACGAATGACTAAACGGGAATGAGTCAATGGTGACTGAGTCACACTGGGCTCTTATATTCAATCCTTCTGCTTCACATAACTGTTTTTCTCACTTTTTAGTTATTTTTGCTAAAACAAGCATCATTATTAGTATTAACACTTTGAGTTAGTTATGTGAACAAATCCCTAACCCTAAATATTAAACAACTCATGCCAGATCATTAGTAATTGTGCGGGTCACCCGCCTCAATGAATTTGAGACAGAATAAATCAGAATGACAGAAAAAGACAATCTGGAAAGATTCGATGATGGAGAAAGTATTAACGATGCCCAGCTTGCATCACTAACATTTTTGTTAGACAAGGAATCACTTTGACATGGCAAAAAATCTCAAAATTTTTAATATTTGTTTTCAGTACTTTTCTTATATGCCATCACATACATTTTCCCATATATGGAAATGTATTATTTAAAAAATCGCATTATAGTTTCCAGTATATTTTCATATATTTTGTTAGGGTACTGAATGCCCCTTTAGATGAACCCCACATTAGCAGCCACCTACCAGTTTCTAACAACCTCCCAGAACACTGTAGAATCTTCTAGTAATTATCTAGCAACTCTGCAGAACACTTTAGAAATCACATATCAACCCCCATAACATCCTATCAACTCCATAAAAGTCATACCGGTGACTCAGAATTACCTAACCATCATCTAGCAGTGTTCGAGTGAACTTAGCAAACATCCATGCTACCGGTTCTGCTCAGCTAAGATACAGCCGGTATGAGAAGTGGACATGCTAACAAGGATGTTTAGCATCAGTTGTTAGCGCACCTCTTGAGGACAGAGGAGTGAGGTTTAACTGTGCAGCACCGACTAGCTGGCCTCCGTAACAATCAGCCTCCCAAACCTCACTCCCATCCGGGTCACGGCACCAATTCAATCAGTACCACGCAACCCATTTTGACAGGAGATATAGCCTATAGCGTTAGTGTCTACTTGCTAGCTGTTATATTAGCAACATGCCAACTACCATTTTGAACACATTTACAATTGCACAACAATGCTCTTGCAACCATATACTGTATATTTATATGTAGATGCCTCATTAGATGCCTTCAGCAAATGATTTTTTGGAATCTGATTACGTAATCCAGATTATATGTAATCAGTTACCCAGCATTGCATATAGCTATGCTTACAACCACCTATAAAACCCTAAAAAAAAAAAAAAACACTTATAAATGAACTGCCAGCCACCCACAACATCAACATCAACCTAGCAAATAACCTCAAAATCCCAACAAAAGCATAAAAAATAGTTACAAACTCAGAATGCTATAGAAACCACCTAGTAATGCATCATTAACCAACCAGAACATCCTAGCAACCATATAGCCATGTTTTAACAAGTATGCATAACACCCTATTAAAACCCACTGACACCAAGGACAATTACTATAACGTAAAAAATATCAGTAAAGTTTTAAGAATTATTCTAATTTTTTTATGAATAGAATTGCTCACATTCTAGTCCACAGTCAGCACAACTATAACCATAATGACACAGAGGAAATATATCATTGGAAAAGCTTTCAGAATGATTATTTCCAGCTGATAAATTGTATGTGTATATATATATATATATATATATATATTACAGCCAATCAGATCACACAAAGATGGCAGGTGACATAACATAACGTTATTGTGCGTTGGATGTTAATATAATACTTATTACCAATATATGTATAGTTATGATTCTTGTTGTTAATGGGATTATTTATTTATTTATATAAAGACAAAGATAAAAATAAAAATCTAGATTCAACAATGTAACTGATCAATATCTGTTGTGCTAAATTACAAAGGAGGTTCCTAGGGAATAAGAGGCTGGTTTCTCATGTTATGAATGTGCTCCTCTCCATCATGTTTATGAACTATTGATGCCCTGAGGCATTTATTCATGTAATTAGGTTTTAAATTACTCTCCCCACACACAAACAGAAGAAGTTTCTCTGCTGCACAAATTGCACAAATGCTGGTTGACATCCCTGTGTTTGAAACCTGACAGGTTAGCAGGCGAAATGAGTCCAAAAAGCCTGGTGTCTGGTAGTACGGCACAACTGCACACATATAGGCACGAAACTAAATGAATATTTCATCACTTATCAACACTTTTCCTGTGTTTGAGAATCATCCCCTCCCCTTTCCACCGCTCTGTTCTTCACACCATCTTAAAATAGTTCGATCCTGCTGATGCCGTGGGATCTGACAGTATTTTTTCTCCCTTGAAAAAGCATCTCTGCATTGGCTCAGGTTGCCAGATCTGCTCTGTGGAGACCAGCAGTGGATTATTTAGCATTCATCCTCCTTCCTGGAGAGAGATAAGATGGAGGGACCTACAAGAAATGCGCAGTTAAGGTCTGTGCCACCGTGAATATAAACTCTGTTTACTTTCTAAATATACATTACTGGTCTTCTTGCGCACATGCACACACAATGCCCAAAAATGCTGCATAAGTAAGATGCTCACTAGATTTTAAGGCAGAGCCTGTGAAAGCTCAGTTTTAGAACCTCGTAGAAACATAACTGGCGTCTTTTTCTCAGGAGAATAATCTGTGAAACAGAAGACATCAGAAAAAGTCTATTGCTCTTCATTTAATCTTATTCCTGTCTAGGAGAAACAACTGAGATTTTGAAGAGATCTACTTTGTGATATTTGTCCTCTGGGTTGGGACTCAGGTGTGACTCAAGGCCTCTCACCTCTCACTTTGACAGTGATTAAGAGGAGAGAAAGCGACTTTCAGAGACAGACGGGAGAGGGAGACAGACAGAGAGCGAAAGAGCAGGAGCCAAATCTGCTTAAGCACACACCGAGAAGGGCCAACACGTCCCCAGGGGCCGACTCTCCTATTCAGAGCTGACCCTCAGCAGATGGGATCTGTGCATGTATGTGCATGACAGGCTTAGATTTTAATGAATGCTACAGCTCTCTCTCTCTCTCACTCTCTGTCACACATGCAGCCTTTGATTAAAATGTTATTTAGATGAGACCAGGGAGAAAAAAATAAAATAAAGAGATGAAAAGGCAGGGGACTGAATCGAAATGAAAAAATCTCTTGAGAAATAATGATGGTGTAATTGTGCATTTCTTGAATTCGTCTTGCATAGCATCTAGGATAGATGTTTTGCTTTACATTTTCCATACGTCTCAGTTGATGGTCACACAGCTGAAGTCACCAGTTTTGTCAAAACACTTGCCAAGACCTAGTGACCGCCAGCATTTCAAGGCATCATGGGCATGCATTAGACACAAAGGCTGTCCAACAAGGACACTCTAAAGCCCACAAATGAAGTTCCAAACATAGGTTCAGGAGGAGCCTATTCATTAAAGGTGGGGTATGTCATTTTTCAAAAAGCGCGGGGCCGAGTACAAAAACAAACTTGTAGCCAATTAGCAGTAAGGGGCATATCTACTCGTGATATGGAGGAGAGAGCATTCAGTGAACAGCCGAGCCGAGTGACAGAAAGATAGAGATGGCGGACAGAAAACAAAAGCGGAAAGCTTACCCCACCTTTAAGTCCTGTCAATTATTATTGTGTATATAAACAGCTGCCACTGAGCTGTCCCAGCGACAATTGTTCTGGCATTCCTCCACCTCCCCATCTCCTCCACTTATTTGACTTTTTATATAACTCTGAGCTCAAGCCGAGCCTCAGGATTGAGTATCCTTTGAGGACAGCAAGCCAAGTTCATTTACCATTAAGACTGAATGGGTGGGCAAACTTGTGAATTTTTATAACACAAAAGTATAATTTCACAAGCTTGTACTTACGTATAATCAGACTGAACAAGTAGTATGCGTATGTGGTATGCTGTAGGAAGTGAGGGCTCCGAGCTCAGAATTTAGCCCAAACTCAGAGAACTCCACCACATCCCAAACTAGGATGGGAATAGTTAGGAGTGCGGAGTCAAGGTGGAGGAGGGATGCCAGAAAACTGTAGTGGAACAGAGGTTATGCCGAGTTCACACTGCACGGTTTTAATCCTGATTTTCACTCGGCGACAGGTTTTTGTGAAATATCTGACAAATCGGTGCTCGTTCACGCGAGTGACAGTCACGCAGTGTGAATTATCAAAGACGCGATCTGAAAGAATCACTGACACATCACGCCCGTGAAATATTTGGCATGCAAAATATCTGGGCCTGTCGGCGATTCAGAATCCTGCTGTGTGAAATGAGTTCTGACTGAAAAACACATCAGCGATGACCTACAGCCAATGGGAGAGCAAGATACAGGGCAGTTCGGGGAGGAGTTATATGAAACATAGTTTGCGGATCAGACAGAGTTGATTTAGAAATTACCCCCCTCCCCCATATCTGAACTTCACGTGGCGCATTCACACGGGATAAGCAATGTCTGTGAATTTACTTGAATTTACTGAAAAATCTCCTGGATACGATGTCTTGTTGTTATAGCTGTATTATATATCATAAACAGAAGAATGTTCCTTACCACATGCTATACAAGTCATCCATCTCCATCTAATGATTCTTTATAATGATTTCTTTATTAATATAATTTCAGGAGGAGTACGCCCGTCTTATCTTACCATTAATAACTAAGTATAAAAACAGCCTCTTACCACTTCCGATGTTAGTTCTTTTGGCATCCCTCCACCTCCCCATCTCCTCCTTTATGCATATTTATTTAATTTATCCTTCTGTCTATAGGGGGGCTATCGGAGCTTGAGTAGAATATCTCTCTGAGCCCTCCATTGCAGACATCAAGCCAAATCCATTTACCACTAATGCTAAGATTATATGGGCACATGAACTCGTGAAACTGTATAGTTGAATGGTCTATAGAGATATGACCCAGCACCCAAAATACTATCAAAACACTACAATGCAGCTTCCATTCTTCACTAAGGATTGATAAAAAGGTGCACAGAAAACAAAAACCTTGAAAAAAATTATGTATGACCCCGCCAAATCCTGGACAAATCACAGAGATGCGGATTCGCATGGGACTAATATTATCACAGGACCTCAGTGTTCGGCAAAATATGGTAGGTCATTTACAGGGGAAATTTTACTTTACAAATTACAGACATGGTCAGTTCGCACAGGATTTAAATCACAGACAACTTCAACAATTATTACAAATGACTAGAGGTCACCAGGTAATACTAATCCCATGCGAATAAGGCTTTTGTTAATGAAACATCAATTAGAGCAGGGGAGATCTACCTTCCTGCAGAGACTGGGCACTCCTGATTTAGAGGTTTAAATGTGTTCTTCTAAGTATCTCAGTGTCAACTTGGCTTGATTGTACTACAATAGGGCTGTCCACGCCTATTCTTAAGGGGCAATTAAACTGCAGAGTTTGGCTTCAATCATAAATAAAAACACCTGAACGTCTTCAGAATTACTGGAAACTTCCAGGCAAGTGTGTTGGGGCTGGATGGAGCTAAACTCTGCAGGGAATTGTCCCTCCAGGAGCAGGATTGGTCACCCTTGTTCTATATGGACACTGGAACAACCATGCCAGTGATTTTTGAAGTGTAAAACTGTGATTGGGGAGCCAGAAACTACACCAGGTTTTGTCAGATTTTACCCTGTAGAGTTTAGCTCCAACCCAATCTAAGACTTGCTTATCAAGCCAATCAAGGTTTTCAGAGGTACAATAAATGTACACATAGGTGAGTTTGAGCTAAACTCTGCAGGACACTGCAGTTCATCCAGCCCTGACATTTAACCATTACGCTACCGCTACACTCCATGTTTTGCAGAACCTGACCCACTTCCTGGATTCATTACCCCAGACTGTGTGGCAAATACTCCTACCAAACCTCACAAGTTCTCACTAACAGCAGCTGCTGTGAACACACACTCTGGTCCATGTGGAGAGCTATTTATATAGATATCTATCAGCAGAGCTGTCGACAGTGTTGTACGGCATCGGGTCTGCTCATGAAACCAGGCAATAAAATGAAAGACTGGGAGCTGTTCTGAACTACTGCTATAGCACAAGACAAAAAGAAAAAAATGTCTACTCTAAGAAACGATGCTTAAGACACAGACATGTTCAAGCAGCGGTATGAAATTGGGTCTATGAAACATCGCTGTCACACTTTAGGCTCTGTTCTCAAATACTGAGTATGAGTCAAACTAAACAGTCCATTTGACTGCCACCGCCCTTCGTTTCATGTTCTCTTTCCTGTTCAACTCCTCTTCCCTTTCAATTTCCCCTTCCTTTCTTGTTAGCCTTTCTCTTTCCTCTTTGTTTTGTGATTCACATTCCATTTCTCCTTTCACTTCATTTCCTTTCTGGTTTCTCTGTCTGCTTACTTTCTGGTTCCCCTCTCCCCTTTCCTCTTCCTTAATGGTTTGCTTTCCACTTCCTCTCTGCTCCCCCTTCTCTATCTTTCCATTCCACTTCTTCTTCCCATTCTTCTTCATCTTTTATCTTCACCTTCCCTTTTTCTTTCTTGTTCCCATTCCCTTTCCCATTTTGCTTCTCCTTTCTTTCAAATTCCTGTCCCTTTCTCTTCCCTTTCTCTTCCTCTCTGATCCCCCTTCACTTTTACCAATCCACTTCTTCCCTTTCCCATTCTTGTTCGTCTTTTTGTTTTCTCTTCACCTTCCCTTTTCCCTTTCCAATTTTGCACCTCCTTCCTTTCCCCATTCCCTCCATTTCTGGTTCCCCTTCTATTGCACAATCCCAATTCTTGTTCATCTTTTCAATTACGATTCTTTCCATTCCAATCTTTCTATTCTGTTTTCTCTTCAACTCTCTTTCTTTCTTATCAATTACGCCAGTGAATTTAGGCTGGGATGAGTCTCAGAACAAGCTAAATAGTGATCTCGCTTTCATTTTTTTTCACTTCCTCTCTGTGCTCTTGTGCAGAACTGAGAACACATGAGTGATGGAGGTGCGAACAACTGATCAGCAGATATTACAAACAGAGCAAGTGCTAATTAAACCAAAGGCAGTTTGTCTGGAATTACTCACAAAACAAACGCTACACAAGCTATAACTTCAGTCACATCTGCAAGTCAGCTGAAGAAGCATTTCTGATCTACAGTTTGTGGGTTTTTCCATGTGTAAGAATATGGAGACGTTTCTAGGAGATTTGCTGATCCAAAGGATGCGACTCATTCAGTGTTTTATATAAAAATATAAGTAGCCTTATATTAAATTCTCTATTTGTCAGATGTTTTATTTAAAAAAAATAAATAAAAGCACAGTTTAAGACATTAGAGGTGTACAATGGGAACAAGTGACAACATTTGTCCTTCAGTATTCATCTGCTCCGCTTCTTTCTAAAAAGCAGGATCCTTCATCTGTCTGCAGTCTCTCCAAGCTGTGCTTTTCATCACATGTTTAACTAACCATGTCCTCATTGGTGCTGTCAACACCCCGCCCCCAACACACGCTCACACAGCTCACCATGTCTACAGGGACTACAGATAATAAAGGTGTGCCTTTATATGTGGAAAACATGCGTTTTTCTTTCATCTCTGTGTTAAATAACCAGTTTACTTGGTTATTTAAAAGCCACTTAATATGTGTGCAGATTGTAGTGCTTGAATCAATACTACTGCATTAGTTTAGCAGTCAAAACCACTGGAAATCCAACAAAAATACACATCACATGACTTTCGAGAAGCCAATCAACTGACAGAATCTGTGTTATAATATCAAAATCAAGGTTTTGTGGTTTGTGTATGTCTGTTGAATGCTAGTGTAGCCTTTGCAGATGTACACATTCCCAAATTTACAGTCTTTCTCACAAATCACGATGACATTATCTTGCATCAGGGTTTGTGGCTGTAACATAAAACTATTTGCCCTTCAATACGCCCCATCCAAAATGTCAGTTTCAAATGGAAATATGATAAAATAGCACTCGATTAAAAAATAAAATAGGGTCTTTAAATGTAATGTTGAAAACAAATGAATTATGTGTATGTTAAATTTAAATTATTAACACGTGCATGGTGGATGAGCGCAATCATGGGAAGGTGAATAATTAATTTACATCTAATACTTCAAAGGCATTCTTGCATAATGCCTCTCCACAAACGAGAGATGGGAAAATATCTGTATTATGGCTGAATAACGACATCAAGATTTTTTCCCCCATTTCAAAGAGAAGTCCATAATGAATTGCTGCGTTAGGGAGGAAATCTCGCCTCTGATTATTCACTGTGGAAACGGTTGTGTTTTCTCAGCATTGCCCTGCTGCTTTCTCAGTGCATATTTGAGCTGAGAAAACACATTTTCTTTGTTTCCAAGGAGACAGGGACGAGAAAAAAACGAAGAACTATTTGTCTGCTCTGCTGTCAGAGAAAGCACAGCATCTCGAGAGCATTGGAACAGAAAGAAACTACTTTGAAGTGTCTGCCGTTTCTGTCCATGAAGGAGAGGATAATTGCACCACTTTTTTTGGTTTTTGATCACTAATTAAAAATGTTTAGCCTAAAATTTGAAATCTTTTCTACATGCCATTTACATATTAGCTGCCATCAGTAATGGGTGGATTACTTACAAATTGTAATGCGTTACTGATTCCAAATTACATGACAAAAATTGTAGTTATGTAATCAATTACACATTTTAGGTAATGTAATCACTTTTAGATGGCTTTTGACCTATCTTGTTTTTCACATCGATTTAAATTGTGCCATATTTAAAAATACAAAAAATACATTTGTTGTTATCAACATGAAGTGCATTAAACATTTTACTTCGCTAAAGTTTTCCCAACTGCGTTTGTGAAATAACTGCAGGGGGTTTGTGAGTTTAATCAAAACCTATCATAAAATAGTTCAATTAAAACAAATCATTTTAAAATGAATCAAAATAAAACATTAAAATTAAATATTTTATTTGTTTACCTGGATGTCATGTGACCATTAACCAATGTCAGAGAACCGTGTGAATTTGTGTATTTTAATGTGTTTAAATGACAAGCGCCTTCCAAAGTAATAGCTGCCATGTATTGTTAATCAAAACACAACACATTCTTGAACAATATAGAGTCCCCAAAACAACCAAAAACTTGATAAAAATGTAGCAGAATGAATTCGTCATAAAGAGTCTGCTCGTCACAGGATGGTTTCGAGATCAGATTAGACTGACTGATTCTGTATTTATTAAGAGAACACAACCTGTTTGGGAAGGAAATGAGGTCCTCTTTTAAAGCATCACCAAACAGCACAATGCTGTTGAGATTTCAGATGAAGTCATAAGCGATGAGTCTTCATTGCGGGTCTCGACAACCTCAAGTGACCTCATAAATCACTGAACGTGGAGTGACCCCGGCCCATGCAGATTCCTGATCTCTTTCTCATCCTCCTTAATGTGACAGACATATGAAACCCAGCCCATGAAGCACGCGTCTGCGTGTCCCCGGGGACCAATTTAAGAGGCGCACGCGTTCGCTGCATGGCCTCTTCCTCTATTTCAAATGAAATCCTGTGCTTAATGCCAACGGTTGCCAAGGTGACAGTGATGCCACCATCTGTCACGCAGCCTATTCAGTGCAGCCCAGCAGCATTTCTCTTTAATGAAGGAGTGTATTTTTTAATTATACAATACAGATGAAATACAGAATAAGCCTACTGTGCAATGGACAACTGCTGTTTATATATATATGTATATATATATATATATATATATTTTTTTTTTTGTAAATTCAGTGGTCAAATGCTGTTTTCCACAAAACTGGAAGACTTTCTGAGTTTATAAGCTGTAGGCTATTTTAGGAAAATTTAAAAGATGAAACTTTAAATGAAATTACCTGATATTTTATATTCCCTATGCCTGTGAGGAGGTCTCTGTTTCTGTATTATGCATCTCAAGACGTATTTAATGAGGCAGAATATCACTGAAGCAATTCCTCAAGAAATACAGAAACTTCAGAAATGATAACAACTGTAACATATACTGTTTAAGAGCTTTATTAATTATTCAGCTGTAAATAAAATACCAGGAGGAACCCGGCCCTCAGATAAAGCACATGTCTGATGGTGTAGAGTACTGTCGCCCCCTGTCTGCTGGGAGACTGAGACCGAGTTTTGTTGCTCCTTTTCTGTATTTTATTTTATTCAATGCTGAGGAACAAAATCAGGCTTAGAAATTTCAATTGTAATAATAATAATAATAATAATAATAGCTTAAAATGGTTACAAAACATGAAATGGACAAAATAAAAAAAACATGGAAATGATGGCTATCAAAAAGTAAGTACTCTTTCAATAATGAGAAGAGAATAAAAAACGTAAAATATAAAAACGTGACAAACCTTTTAATAATTATAAAACGTGTGGAAAAAAAAATGCACACGCTTCTATCCTCAAATATAACATTTTCATTAGTTAAATTCACATCAAATGTTAATAAATATATATATATATAATAATAACAACAGCGTTGAATTAACTTCCAATCTGATGTATTTACAGCTTTAGCTGAATGATTAGATCAGTCCATATACTAACGCCTTTTACATTAAAGTCTCCAGCTTCCCGTTTGAGTGTTTTGAGTTCAGTTTCTGTCTCCTCTTTTAATGCTGGCCCTGAATGTAATAAATCTTTGAATCGACCAGTCAGTGCATTAAAGTTGACCGGCTCATCTGAAGTCAGCACCCACTGACTCTCCAAGACTTCATACTCCAAGCAGGACGCCCAGTGTTTCAAAACCCCCCAGTACGCCTGCTTAAACTCGCAGGACTGTCGGGAGAGGACCGCGCAAAGCCCGGGGGACAGACATCTGCACGCTTCACTCAGACCCCCCTCGCGCTCGCGCAGCCAGGCGAGGACACAGCGCTGAGTGACGGAGTTCGGCTCGTCATCGGGGGAATGGAACGCAGCCGCTATGACGTCACAGAGGCTCTCCGGTTTTCCCGCGCTGTCTTGAAGGATGGAGTCCAGCAGCGTTCTCGCGTACTCCTCGTTACCAGAGCGACTCAGCACAGAGTTCAAGAGCTTCCCCAGCAGTCTGCCTCTGACCGCTGCTTCAGCCTGTACCCCAGCATGGCCCGTCCTGTCCAGCGTGCGGCACAACAGGTTAAACGCTGCTTTGCACGCAATGAGGCTGTTTTGGTCAAATTGGGATTCCCGTGCTAAAAGCATCTGGATGACGGAGTTGGGTGCGCAGGGGTTTCTGAGTAAATGAACGAGCAGCGTGTGCTGACAGTGAGCCAGTTCAGAGAACGTGACCGGAGAGCACGACGGCAGAGTTTCCCGCAGGCGCCTGTTGGTGTCGCTCAGACCGGCCTCGAGCGCGGAGCGCACCGTAGGGTTGGACTGGAAGCGGGAGTGCAGCTGCTCGCAGTACTCAGCCCACTGAAACGCCCGGAGCGCGGTGTCACGGTCCCACTCACCGACGCGGTCCGTCTGAGACACGGCCAGCAGCTCCAGGATGTTGGTCAGGTGTCTCAGCACAGCCTCCATGAGACTCGCTCCCCACCGCGTTTAGCTAAACATAAACAAATCAGCGTGCGCACGGGACGATCTTCTGACTCTGTCAGCGTGCTTCGGTCCTCATTCGCTATTGGCTGGAGCGCGCGCGACGTCACTTTTTCCGCGGCACGGAACTTCAGTGGCAGTATTTCAAAATAAAAGACATGAAATTGCGTTTTAAACAACTGGCTTTTAGTTATCTTTTACGCAAAACGAGCTATAGCAAAACAATACTCGATCAAAATAGCTTACTGAACGCATGATGAAACGTATAAATAGATTCTCATTTTACAAATTAAAGTGCTTTGCAAGTTTTGTAGACTAATTTTATTTTACTTTTTTTTTATCAGTAAATAAATAAATAATAAAATAAAACGTTTTTTTTTTTATTACCCTTTTTTCCCCGATCAGTTAAGTCCCCCTCTTTCTACTACGGGTCTAGTTTTATATTGTTGTGCAGCTCCATATGACTCGCGCAGATAAAGACGCGTCGCGTCGCGTCGCGTCGCTCAGGGAGGCGGTGAGATTGCGAGATGTGTCCATCGCAGGAGCGCACTTTGAACTGAGACCCGCAATAACAGTCGGGTCTTTGAGGCTCAGTGTCACGGTGAACAACAGTCTGAGCACCCTGTGCTGAGAAAAGCATGAATTCATTGGAAACGACCGTCTACTGTTGAAGAACTGACCGCAGACAGAACATTCTGGAGGGTAAGTGTATACTTTTGGGAATGCAAAATGTTTTTTCCATAGATAGATGGATATATAGATCTTAATGAAATAAGATAGGTATGAAATAAATATTCTTAAAAAAAAAAAAACTAAAACGTAATAACTTGCAATTTTATTTTATTATTTATTTTTATTTTTTTTAATGTTCCTTCAAGTTGGCAAAATGTTTATTTTTGCTGAAATTGTTTTGGGGGAATGCATTTTATATTTTAGATGCATCTGTACAAAGCAGTCTGTTTTTGTGGTTTCTCTTTGTGTCAGAAATAGCTCATGAAAGCACCAGCAGCTTTGAAATATTACTACAGCCATAAAATGTCAAGCATGCCCACTTGAAAACAGAAAATAAAAGTTTTTCTCCTCAGACTGCTGAAAGTATTTGAGTTTTTCTCTCATATGAGCTGCCTCAGTAAAATGGGTGCATTTAAAACTAACAGTTAAAGTGTGTAATAGCTTGTAAACATAATTAAAGCCAGGGTAATACATGAAAAATGAAGTAACTGGATTGTGCAGGCAACTAGACCAAATCTTTGCTTAATATACTTTGAACTGAACTTGCATGCAAAAGGCCAAAATTCTGATTGTATTTAGATAATGTGAGATGTGTTGATGATCACTGCGTTATACAGTAGTCCTGTGTGCACATGGTTTACCCTTCACTGTCCTTTAAGGACAGAATACAATGTGTGTCCTCTGCTTTTTGAACATGACAAAGCATTGAGGATCAAATAACTGCAACAGAATCAGATATGCGAGCTGAAGTATTATCAGTTATAATTTCTGCATTAGTCAAAGTCAGCGTTTATGGTTTATGGATGGAAAATGCACACAACATATGGAGGACACCTACTGCCTTTCACTCCTCTGTCGCTACTGTTTGCTAGAAAAATATTGACTGTGAAATAATATTACGTTGTTTAATATAATCGTCCCAGCTAAAGGTTTGAGTGTGTCACACTGTACACTGACCTTTGATTTCTACCATATGTGCCCAATATGTGTGTTCATATGTGTGGTGTTGAATGCACTGTAAATGTCCCCTCCATCTGTGAACTCTGCAGGTTTGTGTTTGCTGAGCGTCAGTTTCCAGGTGTCATGTGTCAGGAATGTATGTCTGCTTTTGAATTTTAATTTATTTATTTATTTTTAAGATTCACTTGGAAGAAAATCTATCTGAGTGGTTCTTGTCCGGAAAACCAGACATTATCAGTACAGTGTTCTGAGTGGCTACTTGATGATCAGTGGAACAAAGGAGAGATCATAATAAAGAAAAGGAAACATCTTTTAAAAAGTACTGCACGTGTCAAGTTCTTAGACATTCTTTGCATGTTTGTTAGATTTTAATAAAAAAATAGTGCTGTCAAGCGGTTAATCGCATCCAAAATAAAAGTTTATGTTTACATAATATATGTGAGTATACTGTGTGTATATATATATATATATATATATATATATATATATATATATATATATATATATATATATATATATATAATATGTATATGTGTATATAAACACATGCATGTATATATTTAAGAAAAATGTTGTTTATATATTAAATATATAAGAATATGATTATATAAATGTATAAACAAATATTTTCAAGCTATATACTGTATGTGTGTGTATGTATATATATACATAAACATACACACAGTACACATACATATATAATATAAACAAAAACTGGTAACACTTTACAATAAGGTTCATTAGTTAACAACATTAGTAAACACAAACTAACAATGAACACTACTTCTACAGCATGTATTAATCTTAGTTAATGTTAATTTCAGCATTTACTAATGCATTATTAAAATCAGAAGTTAGGTTTAACATTAGTTAATGCACTGTGAGCTAACATGAACAAAAAATGAACAATTGTATTTTCATTAACTAACATTAACAAAGATGAATAAATAGTGTACTAAATTAATTGTTCATTGTTTGTTCATGTTAGTTAATACATAAATGAATGTAAATAAATGACACCTTATTGTAAAGTGTTACCCAAAAACCTTTATTTTGGTTGCGATTAATCACGATTAATCGTTTGACAGCACTAATACAAATAAAATATTTTTATTCTATCTATTATTCAAACTGATTTTATGATTATGATTTTTTTACTGATAATTTTCATAATTAATTGTTAATTCTTAAATATAAAATTTTAAGGAGACATTTTACTAGCCATGCCTTATCATAAAAATACGAAAAATATTATTCAAATATTTCATTCAAAATATATACATTTTTATCAAATTTGTTGATTAAAAGATTATGCCAAACTGCAAACAAGAATGCCATTCTTTTAATGAGGATTTTTTTCTTTGTTATGATAAAATGGTTCCATCACCCAGCGTTTTATGTTACAAATAAATAATAAACAAATAAATAAATAATTAATTAATGGGATTTTAAGTCAGAAATTATATTGTTGTTCCTCACGGAAAATATGTAATCAGGTCAATGCTTGTATGAAGTGCATTTTTAATGCATTGTGAATAAATTAACAGATACATGCAATAATGAGTGCTATGTCATTGACCCTTGTCCGATGTGGTTGCTAAAGCAGGTTCAAGAAAGGTACATCTTTGTACCTTATTTACTCCTAAAGGTTGCATATCAATACCTTAACGGTACATGTAAGTTCTAGCGCTAGAGTGTTCTGTAGGTTTGTTCGGGGGTTCTGGGAGGTTTCTTGGTTGCTCGCGTATTGCCAACTCTTAAGTCCCTGTGATATTCAGGTCTCTAGATGTGTCTTGGCTCCCTCCTTCAATGTAACCGTACTGAATTTATCAGATCCGTTTTATTGTCTGCCAGATCTGATTGCTTCGAAATATAATAAAGATGCAGGCACCACTAATAAGGTCATTCTCACGTTCTTTCGTATCAGCTTTCTCACTTAACACCCAATGAACACTGAATCTGTCTGGGAAATATTAAGAGCAGACAGACAGCTCTGATATTATTAGTGGACTGCTGTTCACATTGCCTTTGTCCATATGGGACAGCGTGTCCTCTTTTTTTTATTGTTTAGAGAGCCAGTAACACCTCTTTCATTTCTCTGGTTTCTTTTTCTCTCAACCTTTTCCAGCACAGGAGCTCTTTCAGAAAGAGAAAGAAAGAAGAGGTTTGGCTTTATCTGATAGACGTTTGGCAGGTAAAGTGAACTCTGGCGTACTATTTTGTGGAACAAGGAAAATATACAGATTGACTTTCAGTTCGCCTTCGCCTGCCAGCCATTCAGAGCCCACCGCAACAATGTGGCGATTGTTGGAGTCCCAGGTTCATTCCCAGGTTGCTTAGTGGGCTACAGGAGAGCAGAACTTAGGAAGAGGTCCTGTTCTGCATCACTGAAGATATTTATACTTCTCAGAACTCATAACTTCTCTCTAGTTCCTTGCATGAATTATGGGTAAAGGGAAATCCCTCGCAATGCTGGCTAGCATCACCTATCACCAATGTTCATTTGTAAAACACCAAGCCACTGCTTTTAATGCGTTCTAACTCTGGAACAAAACTTCAAACAGCAATGATATAAAGTAACAAGCTTTTCCGAGGGATGTTTTACCTTCAGAAGAACCAGATTAACCTGTTTGATCAGCAGGATTCTCTAGAATTACAAGAGAATGCACTACCTTCGTCACTGAAATTCAACTGGATTCTTGCACATTCCTCTGCAAATAGCATCAGGTTGTTACAGAGAAATAAAACTGCCTTTGACAAACAAGCAAATGCTCCTTTAACAACCAGAGCTGTTATAATAAAGAGACACATGTCTGGACATCCTGATGATAACCATATTAAAGAATGTTGTAAATGAATCGCTTGTACTGTGGACAAAGGATGGGGGTAAAACCAACATAATTTGATTAGGTAATGATCATGACACCTTTTTTGCATTTTAGCATTGGTGTCTGTGATGAAACGTTTTAGCAGTTGCAGCTTTTTCATGAACGCTGGCTTTGTGAAGTTCTCTAGGTTTGGTTTTTGTGGAAACAGGGTCAAGTTTGAGGTTTGCTGTCACTTTTGCTGCAGTGGTTGTGTGCTGTTTGGACACAATCCTTCTTATTGTTCGACGGTCCCTATCATTCACTTTCAATTTTCACTCACTATTCTTCTTTGCAGATGATGTCCTGCCAAGTCCAATCATAATTTTAAAGACTGTTGTTTTTAGGAAAACACCAAACAAGATAGATGACACTCTAAGATGCTTGGATTATTTATGTGACAAAATGTTATCTAATGAATTACAACTAATTCATTGGGAAGAGCATGGTCATTTGTGTAAAGAGCCTTTGGGTCAGAAAAGAATCACACTAGAGCAGGACCGGAGAGAAGCCACACAGTGTGTGTCTGTTCTGTCTTAAAAAAAAAAAAGAGAGAGTGAATATGATATCACAGGACAGAGAAGATAGAGCCTGGAGCTGGACTGTGATGAGAAGATCGGTATAGAGGATAAGAGTCTACTTTGAAACAACAGAAAGGGCTTGAGTGATCAGATGACGTTTGTGCTCTGTGGGAAAAGAAAATAATTCATTTGAGGGATTTAGTCAAAACCAAAAAGTTAAAGTCAAAGTTAATGTTATTTAGTTGTACTGATGTAGATGTTCCTCTCTGTTTTCTGAAGCATGTTCAGTCCTCTGAGCGGTAAGCAGCAGCCGGCTGGGCCGGGCCTCACAGATCTGCAGCAGTACAGTCAGTGGCTGGCCAGCAGACATGAGGCCAGTTTGCTGCCCATGAAGGAAGACCTGGCGCTCTGGCTCTCTAGCATGCTGGGTAAGTCAAGCTGCTCCTGCCTCAATGCCTTAACAGTTCCTGTATCTTTCATATCAGTGATTCTCTGTTAAATTGCTACAAGAAAGTATATGTTCTGAGTTAAGATCGGGAAAAACAAAAAAAAAAACAATGCTATATAACAGCAATGCATATATGCAACATTGAAAAGCAATAGGAAAATGCTTCATAAGTCTTTTGTTTCTGATGTCAACGGTCGTTGATCAAATTAAACCATGTTTTGCCAAATTCATCTGTCATTTAGTCATATGGCTAATTAATGCTAATACTATATAGGTTGGTAATAATACTGTGCTTCTGCTGAAATAAACTAGTGTGTGGGATACTGTTTTATTGGTAGCACTTCCTTTTACATTCATATTCCGCATGCACATACTATTAGCAATTACAATAACAGGGTAATAACTAGGCCTAAACCAGTGAAATTAAAAAAAAAAAAAAAAAAAAAAAGATATTTAAACATTGAACACTACATTGTGTAGTGGGGGAGCAATGTAAGACTTCACTGCTTTCCTAGCAATAAGAAGAGGAGAAAAGTATGGGAAGATGCCTGTGGACGGATAAAACTTCCTAAAGACCCGCTTCTTTTTTCTCTCCACTTTAGCCCTGATGCCTTTTAGTCTTTTATAGACCACAGCTAGTGAAAGAGCTTACAAACGGCTGAGACAAGAAACACTAGATGCCATCTTTAGGACGTAAACATGCCGGCGCTAATCATGACGTGCGGCCGCTAGAGGACTTTCTCAGCGCGGATTTCCCTCGATATCTGGGGCGTTTAGACTCCTTGTGGGGAAAAATCCATGGTTTAAGCCTGTGCTTATATCCATCGCCACCTGTAAGCCCTTTCAGTAGCTGTGGTCATCATATCAGTATTTTATTACGAGTTGTGTTGTGGTAAAAATAGCAACAGGTAGCTAGTAGCTCACCGAGTTCAACCATTTTACGTCATCAGAATAATGCTGCCCCCCCCCCATAGTCCAAAATATGTATAAAACGATGTGATTTTTTTTTTTTAAATAACAAATCTTTGATGGGTTGTCTACTACATATTTCAATAAGAGGCATCATTTACGTTATATTAAGCCATACAAGTCTTAATACCCAGGGATCCATTTAAAGTACAGTAACATATTTTATTTTATTTTTTGTGTTCTATTTGCAGTGTGTCCAGTTGTGATTTGGAACTGTAATTCAATTAATAATACAATATTGGATTTTCATGTGTAAATTTTCATAAGGTTGACTAATGCATGAGGTGTGCAACAAGGCTATGTGCTAAGGCCTTCTTCATTCTGCTGGTGTATTCTGTTCATGGTGGAGAGGAAATGTTTAAATTCATGTTTCATTATTTGCATAGGTTGCTTAGGGCACATCCAGCTGTGCTCTGTTTATCTTTTGTATATTATCATTTCTTCATATCAAATAATTTAATTTAAGCTGATATCGATAAGTTTAAGCCCTTAAAACATGCATTCCTTAATGTGCCATACATTTCTTTAATGTTTTGATTTTAAATAATGTGATAGTTTTATTTTATTTATTTTTTATTTTTCTTTGATTAATGTAATCGACTTATGTGCATGTGCAGGCATGACTGCATGTGTCCATGTTTTATTTTCCAACATTTCCCAGCATTAATCAGATTCTGAACACCACTCACCATTTCAACTACGAGACAAATTATGAAGAGAGAAGAATGGTAGTGTGTCGTGGCCCTGGCTTCGGTTCTGTGTGTGTGTGTGTGTGGATGAAGGGGGATGTCTATGGAATTTCTGGCAGCTCTCAGGCCGTGAACAGCCAGCTGAAACCAGGGCTTTGTCTTTGGTCTGCCTGGAGCAAAAGGAAGCCAGGAGCCGCAGTGGGCCACATAGGGGCTTCATATTCAACCACATACCAACCACTAGTTCCCTATCCAGATTGTCCATACTCTTTAGTGGCTTATGCCTGTCTCTGTGTTGTTTTTTTAGACAAATAGCTGCTCAGATGTCTGAAACTGATCTGTGTTACAGGAACACAATTTGACCATTTGCTGAAGCCACTTGTTTACATGAAACATACACTGGCTTTTTGTTGCTTTCTAATATTGTTAGTTTACTATTTTTTGTCTTGAATTTTTGTTGCACTTTTTATTTACTAGTGGTGTTTGGAGCTAAAAAGCACAATTTATTATACCGTTGATGTCATATTTTATTGTTGATGTTAATGAAATGTAATCATGAAATCAAATGAAATGACAACCAGTTTAGGAAATTTAATTCTAAGCAGATAGGACTTGAAGACTTTTGTCAAGCTAATAATCATTTAGTACCATGATAAATCAAATTTCCCTTCATCTTTTAACATATAAGAGGTCTTTGTATCATTAAATCACCCTACAAGCTTAAAACATATTTCTCACTACAAATAAATAAATACAAATATACATAACATAAAATGTAACCAAGTTACAAAAATTATCTTTTTTTTTTTTTTTTGGATATCACAGATAGATTCTGATGTCTCAGGCGAATACATTTGGATATGACTGCCATATGAGCAAGTCATCGACAAATAGATTTACATCATCACATCATAGGCCCCACCCACTGGCATTTACTCGCTTAATGGCTGATACAAGTCTAGATGCGAGTGTTGCATCATTTCGCTTCAAATTCAAATAGAACTCATTATAATTACTGACACTGTCTACACTAGATACAGTATACACTTGCCTGTTCAATTTCTCCAAACGCTTGAGCTACTCCCGACAACAGGACAAATGGAAGAGTTAAGCAACGTTCACTTTGACACATATGGTTTAAACAGTATGTTTGCATCTCTATACAGACTTCATTGTCAGAAAAAGTGGAACAATTTCAGATAGCATCGGAGGACTATTTGTTTGTTTCGAGCATTCGATTGCAGATTGTTTTGTAAATGAGGCACACTGTAATAGAGAGTTTGCAAAGAAACATTTGTTGAAAGAGCCCTCTTTCAACAAATTGGATCTGACAGCAGCTGCGTTGCAAACCATAAATAAACATTTTATAGCCTGTTGTCTATAAATGATACAGTAGCTTTATATAAATAATGTATTTGAAAAACTCACGTGCAGTATGATGATGTGTTAGCCACAGAAGTCACAGAAGGTCATTGCTGAAAGGGGTGCCTGTTCACAGAGTGCTGTATCAAAGCATATTAAATGCAAAGTTGACTGGAAGGAAGAAATTGGGTAGGAAAAGGTGCACAAGCAACAGGGATGACCGCAAGCTTGAAAATACTGTCAAACAAAACCAATTCAAACACTTGGAAGAGCTTCACAAGGAGTGGACTGAAGCTGGAGTCAGTGCATCAGGAGTCACCACGCTCAGACGTCTTCAGGAAAAGGGCTACCAAGCCACTTCTGAACCAGAGACAACATCAGAAGCATCTTACCTGGGCTGTGGAGAAATAGAACTGGACTGTTGCTCAGTGGTCCACAGTCCTCATTTCAGATAAAAGTAAATTTTGCATTTCATTTGGAAATCAAGGTCTGGAGTCTGGAGGAAGACTGCAGAGGCACATAATCCAAGCTGCTTGAAGTCCAGCTTGACTTCTTGAAGTTTCTGAAGTCAGTGATGCTTTGGGTGCCGTGACATCTGCTGGTGTTGGTCCATTGTGTTTTGTCAAGTCCAAAGTCAATGCACCCATCTACCAGGAGATTTTGGAGCACTTTATGCTTCCATCTGCTGACAAGCTTTATGGAGATGATTTCCTTTTCCAGCAGGACTTTAGCACCTGCCCACAGAGCCAAAACCACTTCCAAGTGGTTTGCAGACCATGATATTACTGTGCTTGATTGGCCAGCCAACGTACCTGACCTGAACCTCATATGGAATCTATGGGATATTTTCAAGAGAAAGATGAGAAACAGTCGATCCAACAATACAGACGAGCTGAAGGCTCAATAGTGCCTCAGCAGTGCCACAGGCTGATCGCTTCTTGATTGATCTTAGGAAATATTCTAATATTTTGAGATGCTGAATTTTTGACTTTCATGAGCTGTGAGCTCTAATCATCAAAATTAAAACAAACAAAAAAAACCCTGAAACGTTTTACTTTACATGTAATGAATCTATAATATATGAAAGTTTCACTTTTTGAAATTAGTTACAAAAAATAATGAATTTTTCACAATATTCTAATTTTTGAGATGCACCTCTTTGTGTATGTGTGTGTGTGTATATATATATATATATATATATATATATATATATATATATATATATATATATATATATATATATATATATAATACAGTGCACACATTTTAAGTGAACCCTCAAGGTACATATTAAAAGAATATTTTAAAAAATAAATTACATGGCCCCTTTAATTTTGCCAGGACAACTGAGAAATATCAAAGTAATTGTTCACTCTCAATATGTATTACTTAAATGTCTTAGATTCTGAAGTATAGTACACTATAGGTAGTGTAGATGTTGGTTCTTTAAAAGGGGAGCAAGGGAGGCACGTTCAGAAAGGATTTCACAAGCTCTCCGTCTCCTCTGCACTGGGCTCAATTACCACATTTGGAACTCATTAAAACATCTGAACCCCCTCGACCACTGACGCCCCCTCTCTATCAAAAAAAAAATATATATATATAGTGGATGAGAAAATATGCTCTTTCCACAGATACCCCAACCCCCTGCCACCACCTCCTGTTTCACAGTGACATCATGCAGAAAGAATGATCGTCTGGAAGTCAGTAAAATGTAGCCGCCACATGTTGATCTGCGTAGAATTGAGTCTGTGTCTCTGTGTGTGTGCGTGTCTCATCTGGAATACTGTTGCAAAATAAATCAGCTGCTTCCTTCCAAAGCACTTGTCTGCTTTAGGGACTGAAATGTGTTTATCTGTGAATCATGGCTGCAACAAATGTCTGGATTTGACACAGGGTTGTGTGTCATTATTGAGAATGTATTTCAAATCTGATATGAATATTAATTGAAGAATTAAGATTAAATTAAACACAATAAAAATGTACATATATTGCTTAGTTAAAGCTTAGTTTTTGATCATATTAATTTGAGAATTTCTTTTTTATATATATATATATATATATATATCAATACATGTTATCATAATCATAACATATTGAGTATTTCCAGAATCAAGAGATGATAGAAATATTTAAAAGGTTACCTATAGAAATTAGTTTTTATATATAAATATTTCAAAAATAATTTATTTCTCTTTATTTCTCAGAATGTTATTTCTTAGTTACTACTTTATTTCTAATAATAATAATAATAATAAATAAAATTTTACCAAACCTTATTTGATATACAGATTTATTCCCAGATGCCGAAAAGTTCATTTCTGACTTGTATGCTGTAATTTGGTAATGTACCGATCAGCGTTATAAAAATAAGCTAAGTTCAATGAAGCACAATCAAACTGAAGTCTTTTGTGGGATTTTCATCTCTTTCTCTCATCTTTTCCATCAGGTGTGGAAATCACAGCCGAGAGCTTCATGGACAGGTTAGATAATGGTTTCCTGTTGTGTCAGCTGGCTGAGACGCTGCAGGAGAAGTTCAGGCAAAATGACCCCGATGTGGATTCACCAGGAAAGGTACTAATTTACTGTTATTTATTCATAAAAATAATAAATCTGAATACAAATATAAAAATAAAAATGAATAATATATCATAATATATCAAATAACATTGATATCAGTGATATGTAATAACACTGATTGTAATCGGGTGCAAATCCTCACCCCGACAAAGGAACCTGCTACTGAATTGGATAAATGTGATAGTCTGCAAAGTTGTTCATCTTCAATGCAAGTGGAATGTAAAGTTCAGACAAAACATCAGTCTGCTAAAATTATGGCCTCAATCGTGCTGTAGTTATTTTTATTTTATCATTTAAATGCAAAGCCCATTGCCTATAGCAGACAATTAGATTTCTGACATTAGTTTAATTAATTAGATTAGACATTAGTAGTCTTAATTTATTTATTGTTGAAGGCAATGAATTTGTACAAAAAGTTCTGCTTTGAAGACTGTAAAGGTCATTGCACACTGAGTCTGAAATTTTCGTCAGAATTTTTCGCACGTTAATAAATAAATACGACCTCACGTTGTGTCAATCACGTTTACACACTGCCTCTGAAACTTTCGACCGTCATAAAAATTTTGGATCAGGTTCGATTTCCTGCATTTTCGCATCCGTAACAAGCATTTTGATAGGAAAGGATGACGAATGGGGGAAAAAAAACGCAAACGAAAATTTCGGACTCAGTGTGCAAGGACCTTAACAGTGCTGCTTTGTGTGGTATGAATTTAAACTTCTTAGAGATGATTAAACCATGATACTGGCTGGAAGTCAGGTTAATCTGAATTGTTTAACCTGACTTAAATAAAAGAAAGAATATCTAGATAAATAGTCAATCTCATTATAAGGCTAGTCATCATCCTGGCCCAATGATGTTTTGGGAACTGCTTGATTTCTCTTTATGTTATGTTTTCTCAAACTTTAAAGTTTTTGCTGTAGCTCCCATTTCAGAAGTAACTCAAGTGGTCTGATTTTATGAATGGAACAATAGGTATGCTAAGCTTTATGAGATATGCTATGTTTCATATATGATAGCATTGTGACTAGCTATATCATGAATTCAGTTGCGCTTGACAGATATTTCCTAGTCATCTGTAGAGTGATTGCATGTGAACTGAACATTTGCACATTAGCATAACATTAGCACTCTTTCATTATTTTCTGCATTCAGCATGTTGCATGCATTTCCACGGCAGTAACATGAATTAATTCAGCACGGCTGCCAAAACCGGTGCATGTTTTCAGACTGAGGTTACAGAATACTGCAGTGTTTTGGTTTCAGGTGCTGGTATTGAATGCATTTTTAGTCTCTCTCTCACACAAAGACTTTTGTCTGGAATCAGGGCCGCTTGCCATTCCCTGCCAAACCTCGGCATTGTGGGACGATGAACTTTGGAAAATCACTGAGCTTTCTCATTTTAACAGAGCAGCCTAATGAAAGCTGTGACTTGTTAAGTGTTCAAAAACTCCTCCAGATGGGAAAACCATTAAGATCAGGAGATTTTTTCGATGGTAAATTAAGAAAATATTTCTGCTTGTCTTGGCCAAGAACCACCTCTTACAGATACTCAGAATGGGGCTTTCTGTTAGTTATAACTCGCTCCCATTCTAATAGAGTCCCTGAAGGAATTACACAGTAGAATTCATGGCCACAAGTTTTCACAATTGGCATATCAAAGCAATCATGAGATGTAGACCTGCATAGTACTGTATGCACTGAATATTGCCAAATTAGTTAGAGGAGAGTAGTGTAAGATCAGTCAGTGCATTTAATATGCATTTAATATGACCAGGTATTTGGACAGTGTAGTATAAACATGCCTGTAATTGAGATGTGTACATTAATAATAATAAAACTGTTTTAACTGTAAACATATTTTGCTTGTCAGAATGGCAGGTAATTTTTTTTTTTTTTTTTTCTGTCAGAGCAAATAGTTAAATATAAAATAATATTTATGCGGCCTTGTGTTGAGTTTTATTTTAGTGTCTTCAAAGTTACTATTATATACGTTGAGGTGGCAGCTCTCGACCATCATAATTTCTCTTGTGGAAGAAGGTAAGTAGCTCAGGGTCAAGGATGTCATTTCTGGGAACCCAGGATCTTTCCTCTGGGCCGTATTTTTCCGTTTGCCAAATACTTCAGAAGACCACCTCAGCGCCGGGAGTCCAGAATGTCTTCAACCGTGTACATATTTCCATGGGCCTCAATTGGTAGCAAAGGGGGTTAGTCAACAGTCCCAGGCTCTGTGGAGGAAAAAGTAACAGGTGAGTGATAGGGTTTTAGATGGGAGACGTGGAAGACAGGATGGATTCTGAAGTGCTGAGTAACTTCAACTTAAATGTGATGGGGTTAATCTGACTCTCAATCTCAAATTGGCCGGTGAATCAAGAACTCAGCTTCTTGCAGGGAAGATGTAACTGGGTGTCCTTCATTGAGAGCCATACCTTCTGCCTAGGTTGATAGGATGGTTTTGAGGTCTGCCAGACATCAGCTTGACCCTTCTGACAGCAAATGGCTCCCTGTAGATGGTTATGAGCTGAGTCCCAGACGCTTGAGGGTTCCTGGAACGAGTAGTCCACAGATGGTACCTTGGACGGTTCCCCCAGACTATGATAGCAGCAGTGGTTGGTAACCATGTAAGCACTGAAATGGGGTCAGACAGGTGCTCTGTTGACGTAGGGAGTTCTGTGCATACTCTGCCCAGACAATGAACTGACTTCAGGTGTTCTGGTGACGATGGCAGAAGGTTCAGAGATAGTGGCGGATCTCTTGGACCTTCCATTCCATCTGCCAATTCAACTGCGATTAACCTGAAGATAAAGTCACAGTGAAATCAAGGAGCTTAAAGAAACCCTTCCAAACTCTGGAAATGAATTGTAGACTGCAGCCAGAGACAATGTCTTCCGGAAGGCTGAAGTAATGGAAGACGTGGTTGAGGGCAGTTTGGATTGAACAGAGGATGGAGCTTGCCTGATGGTAGGTGGCAAAGAGTCTTCAGGATAGCACAGACCTTACATCCTCTCACAAACCTTCTGATGTCTCTTGTCGTGTTCGCCCACCAGAAACAATTTCATAATAGAGAGAGGGTTTGAGTGGCCCCAGGGTGACCAGTGCCCACTGAAGAATGTGAAGCTTGGATTAGACTGAGATGTTAGGATCTGGGAACATATTGAAGGCCATGAGGGCAGCCCGGTGGAAGATTTTTGGAAACACTGGACTCGGGTTCAGCTTCTTTCAACAGCCATATCACCCTGTCGCCCAAGACTAGTTGCACATTGAAGCTAAGCAAGGTTGAGCCTGGTCAGTAGCTGGATGGGAGACCTCCTGAGAAAACTAGGTAGCTGTTGGAAGAGGTGTTAGTGAGACCAGCAGGGTGTGATGGGGGCACTATACTGTAAAAAAACACTGTCTTTCGGATGAGACATTAAACTGAGGTCCTGACTCTCTGTGGTCATTAAAAATCCCATGGCACTTCTCATAAATAGTAGGGGTGTAACCCCAGTGTCCTGGCTAAATTCCCTCCTGGCCAATAATCCCCATCTCCGGAATTGGCTTGATCTCTCTCTCTCTCTCTCTCTCTCTCCTCTCCACCTGTAGCTGATATGTGATGAGGGCACTGGCGCCGTTGTATTGTGGCTGCCGTCGCATCATCCAGGACGGTGCTGCACACTGGTGGTTGAGAAGAGATCCCCCCCATATAATTGTAAAGCACTTTGGGTGTGCAGCAATACACAATAAAGCACTATATGAATGCCTCATTCATTCTTTCCACTGGATTGGGAGAAGAAAGCGCATAGATGGAGTTTTGGCGGCATCTCCTGCTGCTGGGAGAGCACCAATCTGACACATGTGGTGGATGCATCCACTTCGACAGTGAAGGGTTTGTCAGGGTGAGGATGGACTAGGAGCAGTGATGTGCAAAAGGCCTGCTTCAGCTTCTCAAAAGCCTTTGTGGCTGCAGGAGACCAGGACAGAGACTTGTTGACTGGTGTTGTAACCAACCAATTGGATTTCAGACTGATGAAACTGACATTTCTCCATTTTGAGATACAGATGGAAATCTCTTATTCTTTGGAGGACCTCCGCAAAGTGGTGGTAATACTGGGCCATGCTCTGGGAGTACAGTAGAATATTGTCGATGTAGACACTGATGAAACATTTAAGGTACTGCTGGAGAATCTTGTGCATAAAGTCCTGAAAAACTGAGAGGGTGTTGATAAGGCCACACGGCATGACACAGTACCAGTAGCGGTCACAAAAGCGGTCTTCCATTCATCTCCTTCACAAATTGTAGGCGCTGCAGAGGTCCGACTTGGCATAGTCTCTTGTGCTGCAAACTTGTTCTAGAGCTGCAGGGACAAGAGGAAGGGGATATCGGAATTTGACACTAATTTTGGTGAGAGCACGTTAATTGATGCAGGGCCGCAAGCCTCTGTATTTTGGCCACAAAAATGAAACTGGAATCAGCAGGGGAGGTGGATGTTTGGATGTAACCTTGCTGAAGGGCTTCCTGTTGTGAGTGACTCTTGAAGGACCAGCATCACATCCTCTTGTACCACTGTTTGAAGAATTTATCTTCCAGAATCAGGCAGTAAGTTTTAGGAGCTCATTTTTAATCAATCCTGCAAGACAGACTTTTCAGGATAGGAGATGAACTAAAATGAGCTCCCAAAACTTACTGCCAGATTCTGGAAGATAAATTCTTCAAACAGTGGTACAAGAGGATGCGATGCTGGTCCTTCAAGAGTCACTCACAACTTATCTGTCCATAAATCCTATACAAAATCAGTTTTCATGTATTTTACAACACTTCAGCATGTTATTCTTATTAAGTGAGGGCCATTTTAAAGAATTTTTTTTACCCAAGCAAAGTCTCTGAGGACCTGACACCTTGTAATTCTGGAGACTCCAGGAAGGTTGCAGTTCTGGAAAATGATGGTGCTGGAGACTAAATGGTTCCTGATGGTTTCTCACCTAATACAACTAATACTAATACACCTATACCTTAATTCTTTTGCAGTTAAGGTGTCTTTTCCTCTCCACCTGTTTTTTTCTGACCTTGCTGACCCAATGAGCATTTTGCTGCCCAGTGGTCATGCCTTAACTTTGCTAATTCTATTATTGCATTAGTATTGCATCCTTCTCATGGGCATTTAATATTTTTTTTAACTTTTATTCTTGAGTTCAATCTCTTTTTTGGCTCATTTTATCTGTAAAGGAAAAGCTGCCTAATAATTCTGCACACCTGAAATAAGAAGTTTCTGACTATCAGCCTTCATGGACAATTATATATCACTTATAAATGATTAAATACAAAATCAATAGTAGTTATTAAGATTGATGTGGTTTGGAATTGGTCAAATGTTCTTGGAAAAAAAATATGACCAGAATATCAACTTGCCTAATAATTCTGCACATAGTGTAATTCGGCTGGCTGCTTGATTTTCTAGGCCCATAGTGAGATCCCATAGGGCAGTTTGGGTCAGGCCAAGAATGATGATATCATTGGCAAGTCGAGATCGGCAAGGAAGCTTACTACCTGCTAACTGTTCAAGGTATGCCAATGTGTAGGCGGTCGATGGAGTGGCGGGCAACGAAGTCAATGACGAGAAGGAATAACATACCATGCAACCTTGTCATGCACCAGTTTTGATTGCAAAGAAATCAGTTACCCCTTGTTCCATCCATACACCGCAACGAGAGCCATGGTAAAGGTTGTGAAAAATGTCAACAAATCATGATGGAATTCCGTAAGCCTGGGCTATCTTCAATAGCATTTCATTAGCATAGTCAAATGCCTTGACAAAGTTGATGAAGTTCAGTGAGATACGTTGTTGGTATTCCAGCGATTATTTAATCACTTGATGCAGGATCGTCCACTTCGAAAGCTCGCTTGTTGATCTCTAAGGCAGGCATCAACAACTATTCAGAGGTCATTTAGAAGGACAATGAGAAATACCTTTCCAGGTACCTTATTGTGATTTATTGGATGTGAGGTGCCCCACAATGTTCTGTTCATTCAGCAAAAAAAAAAAAAAAAGATTGATTCTTGGGATGTAAGAATCGATATGGGTTCATAAAAATGATAATCGATTAAAAAATAAAAATAAAATAAAAAATCTATATTTTTAAACAACCCTTGCTTTGTTCATATTTGATCATGTTTATTGGCCTCCGCTCTCTCTGCATGAAAATAAGCATTCATCTGCTTTGTGTGTTGAACAAGAAAAGAGAACGCTTATCTGTTCTCTTCATAAATAAATAAATGCATAATCTAGCCTATATGGTTGTCCTTTAAGTTTATGATTAAAAAAAATAAATGAGAACAACAACAAAGCTATTTAAAATTATTATAGGCTTTTTATAGGGAAGCTTATTATAATAAAATAGTGCTGGTGATGATTGAGGACAGGTGACAGTGATTAGAACTCAGGGGAACGTGCTCATTGTGAAGGAGTGCCATGTGAAATTGTGACGTATGCTGCATTCACGTAATTACTGTAATTTTGAAATGACAACATGTGACGTTCTAATTGGAGCTGTTCACACCCTTGGATTTGAACACTTTTTTACAAGTTGGTATCTTGTATTCACACACATAGCGTGAATGCACCTATATTGTTTTAATTTTAGTCAAAGTTTTAGTGTTTTTAGTTCTTTTCACATTATGCAGAACCAAGAAACACACATAACTGAACCCCCCATCCCCCCAAACACCAGACATAAAGACATTGTACATAATCAAATGTCCGTAAAAGAAAAAAATAAATAGCATGAAGTAAACGTACATAGTACAAGTTCCCCTTTCTTTCCATTTTTTATTCTTCTTTCTTTTACGTTGCCATGTTGTCTGCTTCCATTTCCTCAACAAATGTTATGAAAGGCTGCCAGATATTATAAAATGTCCCAAAAGACCCTCTGATTGTATGTCTAATTTTCTCTAACTTAAGATGGCACAAGGCTTCCCTTATCCAGTGGCTGTGTGTTGGTGGAATAGGGTCCTTCCACTTAAACCGTATCAGATCTATGTAGTTTTTATTCATTTAAAACTTGCTTTATGTCATGGCTTGTTTCATGCTAATCCAGGGTTCCTGTCACAGAGTTTGCTTCTGGGAAACATAACCAGTTGGTCTCATAGGAAAGAGATTGAATTTCAAGACTGTTTCATTTCAGTCAATACTTTACAATTATTCAAACACAGATCCATTCAAAAACCAATCTTGGGAATCATTAGTGTGTTTGGCTAAAGTGAAACCTCACCATTACTTTCTCATGATATTTATAAATCCCTTAAAATTGAGAAACTGTATATAGAGAGCTTAATATCAGACATGTTAAAGTGGGCTCTCTTGGACCAGTGAGTAACCACTTAGCAACAACCCCAAACACCCTAGCAACCACCTAGCAAAGCTCTAAAACACAAAGAACAACTTGACAACACTATAGCAATGCCTGGCAAACACCCACAACATTGTGATGGCACAGAAATGCACAGATAACATATTGTTCATAAAATGTCCCTACAATGTCACCATATTTCCTATTTTTAAAGTTAGTAGGCTAAATATTACTGCTATTTTTAACGTTTATGTATATGTCCAATCAAAGTTTTTGACTACATTTGTTATCTCAGGGTTAACTGTACAGTGTGGAGCAAGTATTATATTAACCAAGAGGTTAGCAGACACTGGTTCACAATTTCCAATGTGAGAAGCCATTTTTAGCTTTGTATGTATCTATATACATCAAAAGAATATATGATTATGATCATTATATTGAAGTTATGCGTTATACTGTAAGATAATGAAGGTTGCCACTGTTTTTATATGTATAAAGGCATCAGAGTGCTGCTGCATGCTGGTTTGGCTGATCACTATATGTTTGTGTAAAAACAGCACAAATGTGAGGAATATTTGAGGTTGTTATTCCTCAGGGATAGAAAGAGTGAGAGAGTTACAGCAGTTCATTGTTAGCACAGTCCAGAGGCTACAGAGACGCAGGATCAAACACATCCACACAACCTCTGAGAGAAAGACAGAGGGTTTGTATGTGTGTACATTAAAGGGATAGACCACCAAAAAATGAAAATTCTGTCATTATTTACTCACCTCAAGCCATCCTAGATGTATGACTTTCTTTCTTTAGATGAACACAGTCACCATTAGGCCACGACTGCCCTGTTTATTTTATTTTAATTGTATTTTTTTACTAAGGTATGTGCTCGTCAAATTACTGGTATTTGCGCCATTATTTAACGCCCCAAAAAAGCATGTCTTAAACTATTTTGTGCTGCTATAAGGCACCGCAAAAAACAGAGAGCGAGTTGTAGAAGGGAGAGGTTTTTTTCCACACGTATTAATTTATTTTGAATGCCAGATGAACACATTATCCGAACATATCGTTTGCCAAGCATGTTATTTTTAATTTGCTTCAGAAAATTTAAGACGACTTGGAACCCTCAACTAGGAGTCACCAATTCCAGGTCTATCAAAACTTCTTTCAACCCTTCATATTTTGGCCTTTGGTTCTTTTGGCTTCTTTATTTCTTTATTCTTTATTTGCGACTACGCTAATTTGCGCTGCGCTTGGTATATTGCGTTGGCTAAATGAGATGTTGCGTCTGTGTTCTTTAATTTGCACGTTGTTAGTAAATCACCTGCAGAGATTTCCACACCCATCGGCACAGTTTTGGAATTTGCCCTGTTTAGTAAAACTGGCCCAAAGTGTGTAAGCATATTGCGAAGCTCGCATAAGAAATAACAGGCCTCCGCACTTACAACATTTTCACGTTGCCATTCACAATACATTTGCATTTACGGCAAACATAAACTCTGCCTTCTCCTTAACGTACATACGACAGTTGGCCGGAGTGATGGTTTATAGTTAAAAAAAAGTTCAAAATATGAAAACTATATTTCACTGACTATTATAAAGCTAGGCTATATCCTTGAAATATCACCTTAGCTAAACACTTACGTCTTGGTTTATGCCAAAAATAAACTTCACCCTTTTGTGAACCTGCATATGACAGTTTACCAAAATTATGGTTTATAGTTAAAAAAAAAAAAAAAGTGTAAATATTATAGTTTTTTTATTTTTTATTTTGCCTTTTGCTTCACTTTAGAAGACATGAATTCATCTACTGGGGTCTGATGGGTTACTGGCATGATGGCTGTATGTGCTATTTGGACCATTAACCTTTGGGAACCCATCCATTCAAATGATTTAATATATATACATTTAATATTAGTGCTGTCAAATGATTAGTTGTGATTAATCGCATCCAAAATAAAAGTTTTTGTTTACAAAATAGATGTGTGTGTGTTCTGTGTATATGTATTTATTATGTATATATAAAGTCACACAGATACAGCATATATTTTGAAAATATTTACATGTATTTGCATGTATATATTTATATTCATATAAATTATATAATAAATATATTTAATATATAAACGTAACATATTTTCTTAAATATATACATGCGTGTGTGTATTTATATATACATAATATATACACAGTACACACATATATTATGTAAACAAAACCTTTTATTTTGGATGTGATTCGTTTGACAGCACTAATATATGTATATGTATATGTATGTATGTGTCTGCCATTAAGGGTGAGTAAATGATGAGAATTTAAATTTTTGGGTAAAGTATCCCTTGAAGGCTGGGAATTTTCTCATAATTTCATCTGGATCCCACAATTTCAAAATAACTGGCAACCTCCGTTTTTCAGATGCAGAATAACAGTTATAACCTTTATAAAACATTTATTAAGAAATTAAAGGGGTCATTTTTGGTGTTATGTTAGATGTAAATATTAGCTTTTCAGAATTAGCTTAATTCTAAATTTCAGTCAAACATAGGACACATCTAGAAAGGCTTTTTATAGCATAATAGCTGCTTTTGTTTTTGTTGTAGTTCTTCTCGTCATTCCAGCGATCAAACTTTACTTCAAAGGTGGAACTAATATTTTGATAACTGGTCATTGGGGAAGCTTGAGAATGTTCTGGAAAAGCGAGCGAAAACAATCCATTCCAGCAACTACTACGTTCTTCCAGCATGACCTCATCTAACCTTTCTCAGTGTCCTGTATGAAAATACACACAGGGTGAATCTCCCACTGAGATTCATATGTGATATTTGACCACCGCCAGCTCCTTATGCATGCGTTCATCTATCACTGTCACACTCATCCGTATTGATTATAGATTTGAGAAAGGGGGATTGTGTTTGTGAAAACATATGTGATAATAGAAACTTGTAAAGTGATCTGGACCCCTGTGAAGGAAGGAGTGAGACGGATAGTAGACGGGAGAGAGATCACATACTTCTCAGGTTTGTGGGTGAAGAGACATGAAAAGAGACTGTGGCAGGAAAGGAAAATTGTACTGAACTGTAGGGAAAACTGAGTGAGAAAGGAAATGGAGGGGGAGAGATGGAGAAGGGGATTTCTAAAACTTCTCTAAAACCCCCAAATCCATGGCCAATTAAATTCTGTCCTGATTTATTTGGTCAGTTTCAATCAAAAATTACCCTCATACGTACAACACAGTGGTTGTGTCTTAACATTTGAACAGATTTTCTGTTTTGCTGTGCATTAATACTAAACAAGACTGAAGCTCTGCTTCAAGACCTAGTACCTTTATTTAACCAGGAAAAAGACTCCCTGAGATTAAAATCTCTTTTCTAGGAGTGTCCTGGCCAAGATAGGCAGCCGAGTTTGCATATACAAATAAACAACATGGTTACAACATGCATTACAAAACCAACATATAACCGTTTAAAAACAATTACACATCATAGAGTTGCTCTCTAGATAACACAACAAAGAATTAAAATAGTTATAAGACACTAAGTTTTGTAACTTCATCTCCCTTTGGAGAAGATTCCTATCTGAAGCTGTGGTATATTTAAAAGAGGTTTTACCAAGCTCAGTTCTGACAAGGGGCACATAAAGATTATAATTTGATTGAGAACTAATGAGTAATTTCCAAACAAAGTCCTTTGTATAATACAACAGAGATAAGATGGCAAATGACCCAAAATTGCCTTATATATCAATAGATGCCAATGCATTTTTCTCCGAATACTCAAGGAAGGCCATGCAACGCTTTTATATAATTCACAATGATGAGTTGAAAATTTACAATGTTATAAATCTCAGAGCACCATGGTACAAAGCATCCAAGGAGGAAAGAAGATGGGGAATGCTGATAAACTACATTCCTATAATCGAGAACCAGTAAAAACATAGCGGACACTATTTTTTTTCCTCACATTGAATGAAAAACATGATTTATTTGTGAAGTAAAACCCTAACTCCTTCTTTAGTTTTATTTTCAAATACTTAATATGTGAACCAAAATGTAGTGTGTTATCAATGATAATACCCAGATATTTGTACTCTGACACTGAGGTACTCTGAGGTAATTTGGCTCCCCTGAGAGGTTTGAAGGACAATATTGTTCTCTGAAGAAGTTCTAGAATTTGAAAATAGCATGCATTTAGTTTTTTCAACATTTAAAACCAACTTCAAAGCACAGAACCTGTTTTGGATAATATCAAAAACACACTGTAACACAGCCACAGATTGTTGCTTAGAGGGAGCGGAACAATAAACGATAGTATCATCTGCATAAAAATGTAACCTTTCATTATCAATATTAAAATCAAGGCAATTAATATGTATATGTATATGTGTATATATAATGAATAATAATGGGCACAACACAGATCCTTGTGGGACTCCCTTAACAACCTCCAAAAGATCTGACTGCTCACCTTCCATCTGGACACATTGGGTTCTACCCTTTAAATAATCAGTGAACCATAAAATAACATTTTCTGATAATCCTACCCATCTAAGCCTATCGAATAATATGTATTGATACACAGTATCAAGGGCCTTTGATAGGTCAATAAAGACATGCACAGTGTTGTTTATTATCTAAGGACGCCACAATATCATTTAAAATGTTTAAAGTAGCTGTAGTACTATGTCCTTTATGATTGATTAATAAACAAAATGTTGTGACAATTTAAATACTGTGTCAAGTGTTTACTAACTAGATTTTCCAGAAGTTTTGAGAGAATACAGAGACAGACCTAGACAACATTTCAAAGAATTAATTTGCTGAAAATAGAAGCAGTTCAGAGAATGGATGGATGGAATATCAAAAATGATATGGGCATACGAGATTTGAACAACATGATTGCCAATTGTGGCCAGTTTTACCAGAACTGATTGCCAGTAGTAGCAAACTGTCTATTGTTACCAAAAGTGTTTTTTTTTTTTTTCTTATGCTTATTAACTTAGTGAGTCATTATCTTAGCAAAATGCTTATGGTGAACTCTACTGAAATCACTTGTGAATCAAAGTGAGTTATTTGTGAGGATTCATTCACTTAACAGGTTCCATTGAATTAGAATAGCTTAGAAGTTAGCTATGTTGACTCTGGCTTACAAGGCAGCTTACTATGTTTTGGAAAGGTTAGATGACTTAATATGCAAACACAGATGCGAGTGTAACCCCTCCAGTTTTACTCACCTCACTTAGTCTGAGCGGGATTCTAACCAGTGTTTCCGGGAGGCGTGTGTGCTAATGACCTCTGCCTCTAGCATCAGTCGCTAATGTGCCTCTTGAGGTCAGGGGAGTGAGGTTTACCCACACAGCTTGCCTTCGTTACACTCACCTAAACCTCATTCCCACCCGGGTCACAGCACCAATGTAACCCCTACAATTCTACTGACCATGTTTGCTCAGAGCAGGATTTCCAGCATGGGAGGTGGCCGCACTAACAAGGATGCTAAAGACCGTAGCCTGTAGCATCAGTAGGTAGTGCATCACATGAGATTGGGGAAGTGAGGTTAACCCTTACAGCTCTTACTAACTGGCCTGTTACATGAGCACTTGACATTTGCATTTGGTTGGCTTCTAGCAATGCAAGATTGTTTCATGACAATGTTGCATTGACACACAATTCATAACCAAGCGGAAGTATGTGCACTGGACAAGTTGCATTTGCATACTTGCATTACATGGTTAGTTCACTCAATTCACCCTCATGTCGTTCCCAACCAATAAGAATGAAGTTTTTTTTTTTTTTAATATTTGCTCATTGTTCAAAGTATACACAACCACAATTTGTGCACTTCAAAAAGTACATGAATCCATATCAATCAAGTTGTTTAATCCAAATCTTATAGATACACATTCACTTTATATGATGAATGGATTTAATTTATGCTTTTATCCACATATAAACATCACATGATACATGATCAATACATGTTCATAGAGCTTGTCAAATATGGTAAACATGGAAGCTCAAACATGCTTGCTTCATTTGTTTTCCAAAAATGAACAGAAGTCTTGGACTGACATGAGGGTGAGTAAAAGATGACTGAATTTTCAATTTTGGGTGAACTATTCCTTTATGTTTTTGGCCTTAGAATGTTTGGAGTGTTTAGAATTTCCTACCCTTCTCTTCAGGGACATTCCTCTTGCATGTGAGACATTTTAAATGCAAATATCTGGCACTGAGTAACACAAGCAAATGCTCTCTTTCAGTCGATTCCCAGTCGCAGGATTCCCTGCCGAGCCAGTGCTGCATCTGGTTCCTTTTTCGCCAGGGACAACACAGCCAACTTCCTGTCATGGTGTCGAGAGGTGGGTGTGGACGACACCTGCTTGTTTGAGTCAGATGGGCTTGGTGAGTCTTTTAAACAAATTCAGCTCTCACACAGCAACAAAGAGTTATGAGTAAATAGTCATTGTCTTTTATTCACATGGAATCATCCATTGCTCAGTGAGAGGACATAAAGCCTGATTTATTGCAACAACTGCAGCTCTGTATTTCTAGAGTAAATGCAGTGAGAGCGTGTTGTACCTGCACAAATCATCAGACACAAAAACACAACAGATTCTATATTTTTAAAATTAAATAAATGAAAAGGTGGACTATGGTTCATGTGGATTTGCACTGATGTGATTTTTTTAGTAAAATGTAAATCATTCACTTGTTTCTCAATGCATCGATTACAAATCGTGCTGATGCTTATTTATTGATCTTGAAACATGGATTTTTAATTCGTGAATTGGTTGTTTTGATCAAGAATCGATTTAAAATGCTAAAAACTTGAATGAATTGCAATTCAGTAAATTACCATTCAATATTTTAAAATGTTTAAACATTAAATTACTTGAATGTGCAAATTATTGGAGACATAGTGTTATTATTTACGTAATCATATTAATGCATTTAAATACAGAATTTAATCATTAATCAAAATTGAATCAAACATCATTGTGAGTCTGATTGAGTCATTGTGAATTTGCAAAAACCACAACAATCGAAAACCTGTGAATCATAAATTGAATCAATTTGGTGTCACACAAAGATTCAAACCCTTAGTAAAATGTGTGCTCATAAAGTTCTAAAAATCAAGATATGACATCTCTTTTTTCTCTAATAAAGTGTTATCAAAACTTAGCCCACTATGATAGCAACAAATCAACATGGAAAGTGACAAGCATGCATAGGCTGAAATATGAGATGTGAAAAGAAAAAAAGAAAATATATAATCATCTTCATCATCAACATCATATTTTGTTTGTCCCTTGAGGAAAATTAATTTTGGGCAATACAGGTAAAGCTGCATAACAAACAATCACAGTCGTGTCTTTGAGGCTTAGTTGCCTACTAGTTTGAAATCAAAAAGAATTTCCTCTGTTTTTCTAACGTTAATTACAAGACTGTGTTCTTTACTCCAATTAACAAAGTGAGCAATCTCTGTAATATAATGTTGAATGTCCTCATCCTTGTACAGGAGACCAAGAATGGCAGTATCGTCTGAGAATTTTACAACAATATCCCCAAGATGGTGACCCCTATATTCATTGGTGTACAATGTAAATGAGAGTGGTGAGCAAACACACCCCTGGGGAACACCAATACTAATAGACCTACAGAGATTCTGCTTGATTTTGACTTGTTGAGTCTTGCCAGTAAGAAATGCATGGAACCATTTGATGCTATATGGATAAACGGCCATACTATTTAGTTTATAGAGCATAAGGTGCGGCTGCACAGTATTAAGCACAGTATTAAAAGCAGAGAGCTCAGATCAAGAAAGCATGGCTTAAGCCTTGGGATCCTCCAGATGCATCAGTGCCCCTATTAATTTGATAGGCAAACCTGATAAGGATCGAGATGGGCCTTAACCTCTTCTTTAAGCTTCTTCACCATAATCCTCTCCAAACACTTCATCACAATGCAGGTTAAGGTGACTGGGCAATAATCAGTATACTCTTGAGGACCAGGTCTTTTTGGGACAGGTATAATAACTGATTTTTTCCAAATATCTGGAATAATATGTAAATCAATAGGCCTCTGAAAAATGTCCGCCCATTAGAGATGTGTGGATGAGCTCAAACGTCACCCGAATCCGGTGCTTCATATAAATTATCCGCCCGCCACCCACCCGCACCTGTATTTTTCTCTGATTTAGATAACCGACCCGACCTGCACCCGATCGTCACATTACAATGATTCTAATTAGACTAATTCTTATTTTTGCACGATGATATGATGAAAGGATGGTTCATTTTTAACAGCAGATTCAGTGATGTGAGAGCTGATCTGCGCATCACGTCTGCCGCGCATTAAGGCTCCGACGCGGCCACAGGAGCTGATCACGGTCGCTCTAGTCAAGTCAATGCTTGTGTTTATACACATAGATATGTATATATATTATACCAGCCACGCCGCGGCACGTTTCAGAAGCATCCCAGAATCTCGTGGTCTCGCGAATCCAGTTGCTTTGCTCCTGATGTGGTACCGCGTGAAGGATGAAAAAACGTCGTCGGAGCCGTAAGGGGTAACGATAACAGGCTAATACAATGATAATAGGCTTCTTTTAAATGAACATTTAATTAAAAAACAGAAGTTCTTCTTTGGCCAGATTATAGTCTACACTTTCTTAATAGCATAAACACACGCTTTACTCCATTCAGACTTTATCTGGAATGCCACTATATCTGCAACTGCAACTTCCCGAACAGACGAACACACACAAAAATGAAATCTGCGTGTCTGTCTGCCTGATGAAAAAATTATCATCAGACCCATGACCCGCGACCCACCCGCAATTAATTAGAATGTATTTTTTATTACATGACCCACCCGACCCGCGGATTACCCGCGGGATACAACCGCCATCCGCACATCACTACTGCCCATGCAGGGGCTAATTCTTCTGCAAAGGTTTTCAAGATAAAAGCAGAAAGATCATCCAGCCCATTTGACTTTTTAATATCAAGACCTTTAAAAACTTTAACATCAAACTCATCTGAGGTTTAGAAACAGAATCATCAATCCTAATAGCCCCCATAACATCCCTATAGTCATGACCATTAACACCAAACCTACAACCCAAATTCTGGAAATGTTGGGACGTTTTTTAAATTTGAATAAAATTAAAACTAAAAGACTTTCAAATCACATGAGCCAATATTTTATTCACAATAGAACATAGAGAACATAACAAATGTTTAAACGGATACATTTTACACTTTCATCCACTAAATGAGCTCATTTCAAATTTGATGCCTGCTACAGGTCTCAAAAAAGTTGGCACTAGGGCAACAAAGGGCTGAAAAAGCAAGACATTTTGAAAAGATTCAGCTGGGAGAACATCTAGCAACTAATTAAGTTAATTGACATCAGGTCTGTAACATGATTAGCTATAAAAGGTATGTCTTAGAGAGGCAGAGTCTCTCAGAAGTAAAGATGGGCAGAGGCTCTCCAATCTGTGAAAAAGTATGTACAAAGATTGTGGAATACTTTAAAAACAACGTTCCTCAATGTCAAATTGCAAAGGCTTTGCAAATCTCATCTGCACTGCATAACATCATCAAAAGATTCAGAGAAACTGGATAAATCTCTGTGTGTAAGGGACAAGGCCGAAGACCTTTGTTGGATGCCTGTGGTCTTCAGGCCCTCAGACGACACTGCATCACTCATCAGCATGATTCTGTCATTGATATTACTAAATGGGCCCAAGAATACTTCCAGAAACCACTGTCGGTAAACACAATCTGCCGTGCCATCTGCAGATGACAACTAAAGCTCTATCATGCAAAAAGGAAGCCATATGTGAACATGGTCCAGAAGTGCCGTCGTGTCCTGTGGGCCAAGGCTAATTTAAAATGGAGTGTTGCAAAGTGGAAAAGTGTTCTATGGTCAGACGAGTCCAAATTTGACATTCTTGTTGGAAATCACAGACGCCGTGTCCTCCGGGCTAAAGAGGAGGGAGACCTTCCAGCATGTTATCAGCGTTCAGTTCAAAAGCCAGCATCTCTGATGGTATGGGGGTGCATAAGTGCATATGGTATGGGCAGCTTGCATGTTTTGAAAGGCACTATGAATGCTGAAAGGTATATAAAGGTTTTAGAGCAACATATGCTCCCCTTCAGATGACGTGTATTTCAGCAGGACAATGCAAAACCACATACTGTAGCTATTACAACAGCATGGCTTCGTAGTAGAAGAGTCCGGGTGCTGAATTGACCTGCCTGCAGTCCAGATCTTTCACCTATAGAGAACATTTGGCGCATCATTAAGCGAAAAATACATCAAAGACGACCACAAACTCTTCAAAAGCTGGAAACCTATATCAGGCAAGAATGGGACCAAATTCCAACACCAAAACTCCAGAAACTCATAACCTCGATGCCCAGACGTCTTCAAACTGTTTTGAAAAGAAGATGAGATGCTACACCATGGTAAACATGTCCCCGTCCCAACTATTTTGAGACCTGTAGCAGGCATCAAATTTGAAATGAGCTCATTTTCTGTATAAAATTGTAAAATTTCTATAAATTTAAATATGTGTTATGTTATCTATGTTCTATTGTGAATAAAATATTGGCTCATGTGATTTGAAATTCTTTTAGTTTTCAATTTATTCAAAAAAAAAAAAAAAAAAAAACATCCCAATGTTACGGAATTCAGGTTGTACAATAAAAATAACAAAGCTCATTTGCCAGTGTCTCCTCCTCATTTACAACCTGCATACTTATCTTTTTAGGTGTCATATTAGTTGTACACCTTACCTTAGACCACAACTTTTTTTGGATTTTTACTCAGATCACTATACATTAAATGTCTGTAATTCTTACGAGTTTCTCTCATTTTATGATTAAGCTTTTTCTGAGCCAGCTTTAAACAGAATTTGACATACACAGACCTGATTTCATTATGCCTGTCAATATCTGGGTCATACAGTACCTCCCAGTCAGTACAGTAAAAATAGCCTTTCAAGATCTCCACTTTTTCTGAGGACTAAAGTCTCACCAACTTGGTTACAGTTATTTCAGTTATTTCAAGTTAAACTTTTTTTTTTTTTTTTCAAATAAATTATGTAAAACGTGTAAAAAAAAAAAAAAAAAAATTGTGAGCATTTAAGATCGTCTGGCATTTTTCAGACTGCTTAAAATGTTTGAGTGTGAAAAGTGAGTTTCTACATTTTCTAAAATTCCATGTGCCCAAAAACACAAATACATTTGAAGGGCATTTCTGGAAAGTCACACAACAGTGCTTGTAATATGTTTGGATGATGATAATTTGTTTCGCTGTACAACTCCATTGCGCAGAAATATAATGAAACTTGGGGATTATTGACTGTAATTGGAAAGGGTCAGTTACAAATGGAGGAGTGTGTCTTTGGCTGGAACAAATAAAGATTTTATTTTATTTTTTCCTCTGCATTTATAAGAATTGTGGTATTCTACACAACCTATGCTGGTGAATGAAAGTCCTCTTCTTCTCCTGTGTAAATCTGTAAACAACTTTATGATGTGTATGAGGATGAGACATCTCTCTGTCATGTGTCAGATCCAGGCGCACAAACGTCAAAGGCTCTAGGTAGATTGTTTTGCGCAGCTTCTGCTTTTTTATGCTTTGTTTTCAACACATGTCCAAGACAGCTGGAGAGAATAACAAGTCTGCTGAAACTACAGAGAGAACGAGAGAGAAAGACAGGATCGGGTCGTCTAGGGAGTACAGCAGGGCAGCGCAGTTTTCTGAATGCAGAAAGAATAGTTCCTCTCCCACTGGAGTTGCACACAATAGAAGCTGCATGTGAGTGTTTTTGTGGTAAAATGTGACGTATGTAGATCTATTTGTCAGTGTCTCAAGCTAGAAGAGCTATCCTAACATGACTTTCATTTAAATATTCAGAAAAATCTGCTTGGATACCCATGAGATTTGAAATGCAAATCAGTGCAAGAGGAGATTTATCAAGTGTGTGTTGTGTTGTGCTCATAAATTTGTTCTATAAACAAAAACATAAAACAAGATTAATCATCAAATTAGCATGTCTGTATGGTGTGTAAAGGGTGTATGATGTGGTAAAATATGTGCTGTTGAACCAAACTTCAATAAAAAAAAAAAAGAAATATTAATTTTTTTTCTTCCTTTTCCCTCTTTAGAAATAGCTAAATGAAAACATGGATGCATTATGTTCAGGTGGGATGTTCTGCGGTTTGATGTGGAGATTATAGATTTCATGCATGTTGTGCTGTGTTGCCATCACTCAACTCCACTGGATCATGGGAAATGTAGTTTGTGTGTCAATGCCATATGAAAAGCATGTGTTGTTCAATCACTGTTTGCTGAAAACACGCTGAGAGAACATTAGCTGTCAGTGAATTAGTATTTCATCATCTCTGTGTCATTCTGCGGTCTCTTGGTTTCATCATTCAACCACGTTGATGTTTTCAGTAGTTCTTTGATTGGTACAGTATGTCAGCACAAGATGCAGTGTCTGTGTTGTGTCTAATGGGTTTATATTTATGTTCTTCTAGTTTTACACAAACAGCCAAGAGAGGTTTGTCTATGTCTTCTGGAGCTGGGAAGAATAGCATCAAGGTACATTTTATTCAATTCAATTTAAGTTTATTTGTATAGTGCTTTTCACGATGCATGTTGTGAAGCAGATGCACAGAACTGCCTTGTTTTAATGTTGTGATCACAATGTTTTCTATTATCGGTCAGAGATGAGTATGTCCAAATGGCAGGGTTTAAATAATGTAAAATATAAAGTAATAATAGTCAACATAATACATAAGTATATAGCTTACAGTATGTACTTTACATAATATAGTTTCAGATCTCCGGTATCCAGTCTCTTTCGTCTAACACACTAAAATACATAAATGAGTATTTCATGTCCTCATACATATTTATTTATTTTTGATTGAGTATTATTTATTATTGAAAATAAAATAGCATAGGTAATAGGATTAAGGGATCTAAAATATGGTCATGAATAAGACATTAATATATGTGGTAGTAATATGCATGCTTAGTGAGAATTGTTCTTAAAAATAAAGTGTTACCATATACTATATATATATATATATACAGTGGGGCAAAAAAGTATTTAGTCAGCCACCAATTGTGCAAGTTCTCCCACTTAAAAAGATGAGAGAGGCCTGCAATTTTCATCATAGGTATACCTCAACTATGAGAGACAAAATGAGAAAACAAAATCCAGAAAATCACATTGTAGGATTTTTAAAGAATTTATTGGTAAATTCCTCGGTAAAATAAGTATTTGGTCACCTACAAACAAGCAAGATTTCTGGCTCTCACAGACCTGTAACTTCTTTAAGAGGCTCCTCTGTCCTCCACTCGTTACCTGTATTAATGGCATCTGTTTAAATTCGTTATCACAAGAACTGTGAGCAAAAATCCCAGAACCACACGGGGGACCTAGTGAATGACCTGCAGAGAGCTGGGACCAAAGTAACAAAGGCTACCATCAGTAACACACTGCGCCGCCAGGGACTCAAATCCTGCAGTGCCAGACGTGTCCCCCTGCTTAAGCCAGTACATGTCCGGCCCATCTGAAGTTTGCTAGAGAGCATTTGGATGATCCAGAAGAGGATTGGGAGAATGTCATATGGTCAGATGAAACCAAAATAGAACTTTTTGGTAAAAACTCAACTTGTCGTGTTTGGAGGAGAAAGAATGCTGAGTTGCATCCAAAGAACACCATACCTACTGTGAAGCATGGGGGTGGAAACATCATGCTTTGGGGCTGTTTTTCTGCAAAGGGACCAGGACGACTGATCCGTGTAAACGAAAAAATGAATGGGGCCATGTATCGTGAGATTTTGAGTGAAAACCTCCTTCCATCAGCAAGGGCATTGAAGATGAAACGTGGCTGGGTCTTTCAGCATGACAATGATCCCAAACACACCGCCTGGGCAACGAAGGAGTGGCTTCGTAAGAAGCATTTCAAGGTCCTGGAGTGGCCTAGCCAGTCTCCAGATCTCAACCCCATCGAAAATCTTTGGAGTCCGTGTTGCCCAGCGACAGCCCCAAAACATTACTGCTCTAGAGGAGATCTGCATGGAGGAATGGGCCAAAATACCAGCAACAGTGTGTGAAAACCTTGTGAAGACTTACAGAAAACGTTTGACCTCTGTCATTGCCAACAAAGGGTATATAACAAAGTATTGAGATGAAATTTTGTTATTGACCAAATACTTATTTTCCACCATAATTTGCAAATAAATTATTTAAAAATCCTACAATGTGATTTTCTGGATTTTTTTCTCATGTTGTCTCTCATAGTTGAGGTATACCTATGATGAAAATTACAGGCCTCTCTTATCTTTTTAAGTGGGAGAACTTGCACAATTGGTGGCTGACTAAATACTTTTTTGCCCCACTTTGTATATATATATATATATATATATTATACTGTCTCTACTAGTCCAAGTAGGAATGGTTATTGGCTAAAGTCAATAGTCTCAAAATGGTGAAGTAATGGCAAATTAATTTGCAAAGGTGACACATCTATTTAGATTTTTGCCTGATACTTTAAAAATGTAATGTAAATGTGGTTAACTTGATAATAATAAATTTGTGTTTATTTTAAATCAGCATCTTGTTGTGAATGGTCACTGTTGTTGCCAGGTATAAGGTCGAGCCACCTGGACTTATAAAGCTGGAGAAAGAGATCGAACAGGAAGAGAAGACACCTGAACCTCCGCTCTCACCTGTACCTCCCACTTCCAATTCTCAATCTCCATCTGTTTCTCCATCTGTCTCTCCATCCATCTCTCCATTCAACAAGACCAACTCCAGCAAAAAAAGCACCGGCAAGCTATTGGATGAGGCTGTGCGTAACATTTCCCTCGTCACAAATCACTTTTGTTATCGGTAACACTGTAACTTTTAGACTGACAGATGTTTCTTTCCTTTACAATGAGAATTTAACGTTTTCATTTAACATGTAACATGTGTTTCAGGTGAAGCACATTTCTGAAGATCCACCCTGTAAGTGCCCAAATAAGTTCTGCATAGAACGACAATCACAAGGCCGTTACCGTGTTGGAGAGAAAATGCTTTTCATCAGAGTGAGTAAAAAACAAACTGTAGTCAGGGTAGATGCCATATTTACAACCCAGTCTCAATGCAAATACTTAACTCTGCTTACATGTCTGAAAAAAGGTTCCTCAACATTTTATATATTTTCTGACATAGTAAACTTGCTCAGTAGCTCACCTGATCGAGCAATGCCCTTGCGATGCAGAGCAGGTCAGGTATGAATCAGAATGAGCTTTTATTGCCAGGTATGTTTACACACACGAGGAATTTGTTTTCGTGACAGAAGCTGTCATAATAAAAAGAAGAATTAAAAAATAGAATAAGTAAATAAGGAATAAAAATATACAAATTGACAATTGTATGTACAGGTATATTATGTGCAAATTGAAATGTGTGTTAGATAAATAATTGTATACATAGTGCGTGTTCCACAATTATTGTCAGGTGTTCATGAGATGGATTGCCTGAGGGAAGAAACTGTTCCTGTGCCTGGCCGTTCTGGTGCTCAGAGCTAGTGTCGACCAGACGGCAACAGTTCAAAGAGGTAGTGTGCTGGGTGTGAGGGGTCCAGAGTGATTTTGCCAGCCCTTTTGCTCACTCTGGATGAGTACAGTTCTTGGAGAGTGGGGAGGGTTGTACCAATGATATACTCAGAACCCTCTGTAGTCCTCTGAGGTCAGATTTGGTAGCTGAGCTGAACCAGACAGTTATTGAAGTGCAGAGGACGGATTAGAACTGTTTCAGCAGCTCCTGTGGCAGGTTGAAGGAAGTTGGCGAAGGAAGTACAACCTCTGCTGGGCCTTTTTAACAATGGAGTCTATGTGAATGACCCACTTCAGGTCCTGAGAAATTGTGGTGCCCAGGAACCTGAATGACTCCACTGCAGCCACAGTGCTGTTCATGATGGTGAGTGGGGGGAGTGCAGGGGGGTTTCTCCTGAAGTCCACGATCATCTCCACTGTTTTGAGCTTGTTGAGCTCCAGGTTGTTAAGACTGCACCAGACAGCCAGCTCCGTAACCTCCTGTCTGTAAGCAGACTCACCACCGTCCTGAATGAGGCCGCTCAGTGTGATGTCGTCTGCAAACTTCAGGAGCTTGACAGAGGGGTCTTTAGATGTGCAGTCATTGGTGTACAGGGAGAATAGCAGTGGGGAGAGAACGCAGCCCTGAGGAGCTCCAGTGCTGATTATGCAGGTGCTGGATGTGTATTTCCCAGCCTCACTAGCTGCTGCCTGTCTGTCAGGAAGCTGTTGATCCACTGACAGACGGAGGTGGGCACGGAGAACTGAGTTAGTTTGGGCAGGAAGAGGTTTGGAATGATAGTGTTAAAGGCCGAGCTGAAGTCCACAAACAGGATCCTCACATAAGTCCCTGGTCTGTCTAGCTGTTGCAGAACATAATGCAGTCCCATGTTGACTGCATCATCCACAGACCTGTTTGCTCTGTAGGCAAACTGAAGAGGATCCAGTAAGGGTCCAGTAATGATCTTCAGGTGGGCCAGCACCAGTTTTTCAAAAGACTTCATGACCACAGACGTTAGAGCCACAGGCCTGTAGTCATTTAGTCCTGTAATTTTCTTTGAGATGGGGATGATAGTGGAGTGTTTGAAGCATGAAGGGACTTCACACAGCTCCAGTGATCTGTGTGAAGATGGGGGCCAGCTGGTCAGCACAGGATTTCAGACAGACTGGTGTAACACAATCTGGGCCTGGTGCTTTTTTCCTTTTCTGCTTCCGGAAGACCACGGCGCACCTCATCTTCGCTGATCTGAATTGCAGGTGTGGGGGAGAGGGGGGTTGCTGGAGGTGTTAATGGTTGTGTGGAGAGGTGTTCAGGGAGGGTGTGGGGTGTTTTTTCAAACCTGAAGTAGAACTCATTCAGATCATCTGCCAGTTGTTGATTCTCCACAGTGCTGGGGGATGGTGTCTTGTAGTTGGTGATCTCTTTCAGACCTTTCCACACTGATGCTGAGTCACTGGAAAAGAATTGAATCTCTCCAATCTGGTGAAATACGAGTAATGCTCCACCATAGAGCTCATAAAAGGAAGCTAAAATGCAGTGATTGCTACAGCAAATGCATTTTTATCTCACATTTGCTTTTTCTCGCACTATCGGTTAGATTTAGTGTAGGTGTAAACTAATTTCAAATGCAACAGAGTGTTAACCTTTGAGTGCCATTTACCAGACATTTAATTTCCGATCTACCATGACACGTACAGTACAACAACCAATGTAATAATACTGTGTTTAACTGTAAAACTGTTTTGGAGAAAACATAGTATTTAGTGCCAGGCACTGGACACTTTTTTTTATTTATTTATTTTTTCTTCCAATTTTTAACTGCTATGAAACTACAAGCAACACAATATCATTGTGTAACTATTTGTACCCACAGACACATTTTGTTTTCATGACGTGTCACCTTAAAAGTGCAGCTAAATGTACCTACAGCAACATATTTCAGGTTTTGCAGTAATGTAGGCAGTCATGTATTTCCAGTAGGGATGCACTGATACCACTTTTTTCAGAACGTGGCGATGCCAATACTTTTATTTTTGGTACTTGCCGATACAGAGTACTGTATGTCGCCGCACACTCAATCCACTCTACGTACTTTATCAACACATCAGCTATACAGGTGTGAATATTGAATGTTCAACATTATATTAATTACATACATGTGCTTTTTAGACATCCTTAATCTCTAATAATTCCATTCTACTCTCTGTTTGTTCTGTTGTCATATTTCATTGTCTGGAAATAGCACTTTTCACATGCTGTATCCGGGACATTACGAGTAATTTCGAATTATTACGAATTGATTTCCTGCGCAGTATCAGGCCAATACTGATACCAGTTTCGGTATCGGTGCATTCTTAATTTCCAGTGAGCCTGGGTTGCATATTTAGGTAGCATGTTAGCATGTTGCCAAGTTAACACACTTAATCAACACTTAAAAAAAAAAAAAGGTTTAAAAATTGACTATTCTATTGTTAGTAGTAGTAGTAGTAGTAGTAGTATTTTTGGTAGTAATATAATGAAATTAAATATTTATTATCAACATTTACTGTATCTTGCCATCTGTATCACAGGATACAGTATATGCAACTGTGTCACATTTGGCCAAAGAATGTATTTTATAGTTCTAACACCGTCCTACAGTAATTTCTAATGCAACATCCTAAATTAAATGGAACCTCACGTGACTCATCTGAAATGCTCTTCATAGGCAACAAATATGCACACCACAAAAAGTTTAGTTAACATGTTGCTAAATGCATGCTACCTTAATTTTGCACACAATGCTGCTAACTTTGTGTCAGGCAGCACCGATCCCTTGATGTGATTTCTAGATAGGCAGGTGAACCTTAATTATCTACTGCTGTGTGATCACGTTCATTATTGTGTTAAACACGCACACAAACACAGCAGTGGGGCGTCCCATAACAGCACAGACTGACACTAACTGACAAAGACCGATTAGTGAGATGGGCCTGGTCACCATGGGAACCTGTTACTTGGCAACACATGACTAAAAGATGCTTTAGGTCTGAGTTATCCTCATCGTGTATCTGTATCTGCAGTAATGCACTGATAACAGCTCTCTTGAGTGATCACATCACTCCCATCATTCATAGCTCATTAGAAACAGTGTTTAATGAGTGTTCTCACTCAATAAAAAAAAGAGATGAAGACTGGATTTGTGGCTGGGTCTTAGAAACACCTAGTTGGCTGGTAAATCCTTTATGAAATTATTTTCTTTTTTTAATTGAAAGGGGGAAAAAATCATGTTAATAATTCTGACATCTTTGTTTATAACAGCTCACTACAATTATGTTTTTTGGATAATGATGTGCTGGCGTCTAGTTAAGTTAGCTTATCTAGAGATGAAAAAGTGCTACTGGACGGAAAATGAATGGAGAAATCACAACACTCAATATGGTGGCTATAAAGATAAAAATTCCCACACTACAGTCATTTGCTGTACATTAACTAGACCAACATGACACTTTTTTTTTCCTATTAACAGTTTGTCAGTCTGAACTGATGCATTAAAGGAATAGTTCACCCAAAAATTTTAATTGAATGAAAATGTACTCACCCTCAGTCCATCTGAGATGTAGATTAATTTGTTTCTCTATCAAAATATATTTGAAAAATGTAGCATTGCATCACTTGCTCACCAATGGATCATCAGCAGTGAGTGGGTGCCGTCAGAATGAGAGTCTGACGATTATCACAATAATCCACAAGTAATCCACACCACTCCAGTCCATCAGTTAATGTCTTGTGAAGTAAAAGGCTGTTTTTCACTTCTGGTGTAAATCATTTTGCATCAAAATCAATCCACATATTTGTTTAGAGCTGTTTTTGCTTGTAAACTGTGTTTGATCTGTGCAGATTTCTCTCCTGATTCATTTTTCTTTTTTTTTTTTTTTAACTGGGGGAAGCAATGTTATAGATAGACAACTCATAGTTTAGCAAAAAGCAACAGTTTGGAACATCTTAATGGTGGATTTGTTTTTTTTACAAACACAGTTTTTCACTTCTCAAGATGTTAACTGATGGACTGGAGTGGTGTGGATTACTTGTGGATCAGCTGTTTGGACTCTCATTCTGACGGCACCCATTCACTGCAAAGGATCCATTGCTGAGCAAGTGATGCAATGCTACATTTCTCCAAATGTGATGAAGAAATAAACTCATCTACATCTTGCATGGCCTGAGTAAATGTTTCGAATTTAATGCTGATTTGAGATGACACTGAAATAACATTTGAAATGACAGAATTGCCCTGTCCACTGTTTGACATTCATAGTAGACACATTAAATGTGCTCTCATTTCCGCTCTCTCTCCATGAACTCAGTAATTTGATTCGATCAGCTTTAGCTGTCTAGACCTCATAATTACACGATTAATATTATTCCTCTTTTTCAAGTTTAGATGTCAGAGCTCGGCTTTCATTTAAAACACTGACTGCAGAGATTTATCATGTTAAACCACTGCAGCTGATATTAATTCAGTCGCCTGAGGAGAATCACATTAGTCAGTGCTGGTTTTAATTGCTCTCTGGTTGAGAAGTAAAGCAGGCTGCGTCACACAGAGATCCGTTTTTTCTTTTTTATTCCCGCTCTATCCATCTTATGACTAAAATGACTAAAATCCTTTTCTTAGCGTATTTTTGAAAGAACGAATCCTTAAAACGTGTTGCCCAGCAACCAAGGCCAAGTCAAGCAAATCATCTGCGTTCTCTTGTTCGTTTTCCAGTGAAATGAGCGAATGAATTTGTCTCAAGGACACATTCCTTTTGTGTTTGTCTTTGAAAGACCTTCCTGTTGAAATACCCCTCAGATTCCCCAGATGGTTTAGTAGTGAGTTATCAGAAAGCCGTGTTTTCATTTTGTTCTCATTTAAATACACTGTGCTTCAGTGTGTGTCGTTTGGCCCGTTGAACTTTGGTGCTCCTGAAAGAAATTGATTGTGTGTGTTCCCTATTAAGGGAGTTTTTTTCTTTTGCGATAACCTTCAACATCACAGACCTGAGCTGCTTTATATAACATACGTGTGTCTATGGTGTGTTTATATAGGGGTCCTGTGGTGACTTGTAGAGTCTGATTGCTAATATATTTGTGGCTCCGGTGCCTGAGGGCCACACAGGCACCCATCTGGAGAGGCTGACCTGTGAATGTCCCTCTGTCAGCCTGCTAAGAGCCTTATGAATCTTTAATATCATTCCCCCGCAGGGTTAATATGAGCTGCAGCTCACAGTAGGAGATTTCTCTGTTGTTGTTTATTGTATAGTGTTCATTCATTTTTCCTGTCCTCCTCGCGGATCTGTTTTTGAGAGTGTGTCTGTAGGCTACGGCTTGTTCAGCTCTTTATCCCACAGGAGAGGGTTACGGTGTGTTATCAGTGACATTTTGTCATTTCTCACCCTTTATGAAAGATTCTTTAGCAGCCTGTTCAAGGCCGCAGGGACGGAGGCTGTAATAGAGGAATGAATCACAGCTGAATTACTCCTGTGCCACTTTTTTTATTAGAACTGTGATTAACTATTATCATGTTACGGGGGGTTTGTGTATGGTGTATTCTTTAGAGCTCTATGTGTGTGCACTTTGAGAGAATTGAGCTCAGATTGATTGTAGAAGAAATTAAAATTCATTAATAATGTATTTGTGCATTAAAATTCTGTTGTAAATGTAAATCCAAACCAAAGATTCAACATTAAACTCACAAAGAAATGTCAGGCTCAAATTTCACCTCAAAATATTTTGTATCCATTAAATTAAGCCTATTTTAGGGTGATTTAAGAGTATGATTAAATTTCACTAATTTTCAATAGAACTGCATGAGAATAATAACGTTAGCTGTGTTTCCATCTCCCTGTTTTATGCACATTTTCAAGCAGGTCTCATCATCCTCAATTTCCCTCATAAGCACACACACAACTTAATATTTACTAAAGATATCTCAATTTGACTATGGGTTAGTAAAGATATTTGATACTAAGTTTTATACTACACTCTTAGGATTTTGTGGAAGTGCCATAACCACCAGAACCATTTTGGTTTCCTCCAGTGTCTGTCTTTATGAATGGATTATTGAATCATTGACATCATTGGAACAAAACACCATAGTGTTGCTTTGAGATGCACAAATGTTCATACAATAGGTAACACTCTCAATATAAACTTGTTTTGAACTGTTGTATAACATTTATATTACATTGGCAACCACACTCATGTGCCAATATTTAGGAAAATTTCACTCTTCTACCTTCTAGTCTATCTTCTACATATTTAAAAAAAAAAAAAAAAAAAAAAAAAAAACATAAAGGGATATTTTTTGCTTTCATAATTTGAATTATGGACTAGGATACGATAAATTACAATATTGTACTGGTTTTCAGTCAACTCCACCATTTTGGACCAGCATTTTGTGTCCATAATGCATCAGATGGTCAGTGAACAGACTATGGTGGTCCATGAGGACAACCTCTGAGACTAATAAAACATAAACATAAAATTGCTTAGAGCAAAAAAATAAGGCTTATTTACTGTATAAATTCTTCCAAACCATCTTGATTGGATAATCTGAGGTAATAATAGATGTTGTGACAAGCTAGTGGATTTAGACCTCTGGGGAATGTAGACACCTGAAAAAATAATTTACAGGAAATGCAGCCTCTCATCTCAGCGACTCACAGCTCTCTGCCTAGAGGGAGTTCCACAGTGGGAACCGCAGGTGACAGATCTCCAATAAAAGGGTGTGATTATGGCGCTGGAGCTGTTAAAGTAGTTTGATAGCAGAGGCTTTTTTCTCCAAATGAGCTTTCAAGAATGCCAGGATTAGGCCTAAAACACTCTTTGCAGATGCAAATGCTTGGCCAATGCACTACAAGCGCACAGTCTTGCTTAACATGTTCTGACATACTGAAAATTGAGCCTTAGTAAAAGACTATGAGTTCATGTACTTGCATATGTAATCGTTTCCTCTTGGCTCGCTCTGAGGGGGTTTGAACTAGCGGTAGCCAGGGAGTCTAGCATACTAACGAAGACGTTAAAGACCGCAGCCAATAGCATGCCTCTTGTAGCCAGGAAAGAGAGATTTACCTGCACAACTATATCGTACCAGCTGGCCTCCCCCATCTGGGTCACGGCACCACTGTAACTGGTTCCACATGATCCTTTTCCAGCAGAGCTCAAATTGGCGATAACTGGGATGTGAATTGGGCACACTAATGAGGATGCTAATGGGACTGAAGTTTACCAAGGGATTGACGTTTACCCGCACAGCTCTCTCAAACCAGCTGGCCTCTATTACACTCATATCCATCCGGGTCATGGCACCACTTTATTTAATCAGTTCTACGCATACCGGTTTTAGCCCAGCTACTGGCTTTGAAGTTGGATGTACTTGGAAGTGTTGCTAACGTAATTTTCTAAGCCACAGGCCTCCATTATGCCAGACTTTGTCAACCTATTTGTGATATACAGTTATGTATGCATTAATCCGGATGCAAAGTTGGCAAGTCCCATTCAACTACGTTAACATCATATTCCTGCAGCGCTAACAAACGTCACTTTTCAAGGGGGTCAAAGTGTTCAAATGCCACGCATCTCACCTCTCGAGGATTGCAATCCAGCAAGAGATGCTCAAAATAAAGCTTGGGAAGCTAAAAGTGTCTACTTTCACATACTTGTGAATGTTTATCTTTCTTGAACTGTAAATGTCTATCAGTAAAGTCGTTGTCTCTGTCTCTCTAGATGCTGCATAATAAACATGTGATGGTGCGAGTTGGTGGTGGCTGGGAGACGTTCGAGAGCTACCTGCTGAAGCATGACCCGTGTCGCATGCTCCAGATCTCTCGTGTAGAAGGCAAGATCTCGCCCATCTCCGGCAAATCTCCCAACATTAAAGACCTCGCGCCCGACAGCTACCTGGTAGTGGCGGCCCACTACAAAAGCAAGAAGTAAAGAAGAAATGTCCTAAAGAAACAATGACTTTTAACATAGCTTTGAAGCACAGCTCACTGGCTAGCCTTTGTAGATGACACAAGGACACATGGACTTCTACTGGCTTCTAGAACTAAAAATTTAAAACAGAAAAACAAATCATAATACATAAATAACAGTGTAGATCAGTTAGTTTGTGCATAACAAAGATACTGAACTGGAACTGGAATCCAGAAACAAGGCTGTTTTATTTCTTACATTTCTTTTTAACCTCTTATTGTTTAATTGATTAAATATAAATTGCATAATAACATTTTACATTCAATAGTGTCTATATGGAATGAAATCGCTGGATGAATTCAAGTATGTACTTCTACCCTGGTGGCTATTCTTTTTAGTGCTTCCTATACTAACAATATTAATGACTTTTTATGGGAGTATTATTATGTTCTGTTGATGTCATGATATACTTTCTGACATTTATTGTATTATACTGTGCTGACCTTGCTGTGTTGGAGAATGTAATATGTTCATGCAGTGTTGGGGGTGACGCATTACAAGTAAAGCGAGTTACATAATCAGATTACTTTTTCACATAACTAGTAAAGGAATGCATTACTTTAGAAGTTACTTTTTCAGATAAGTAGTGCAAGTTACTTAGTTTTCCTATTTATTCATTGACATCTCTCCTGTCTCGTGTTGAGAGAAATTGTGAGTGAGAGGCAGCGGCACTTTCTTTAATTTGATTTTTGGCGTGAAAGGCCATTACAGTTGGCAAAAATCTAACTTTTGTGTTAAGAAGCAAGCCGGGCCCATGAGACAAAAAGTAGTGCATTACTTTCCATTAAAAGTAACTAAGTAATGCAATATTGTAATGCATTAGTTTTAAAAGTAACTTTCCCCAACACTGTTCATCCCAAACATCAGAACAGGAAGAAATGTGATGGAAGTGACTATGACAGTAGAACAGTGGTTGGAATATGAGAAACTGCTGATCTCCTGGGATCACCCAGTGAGCGACAGTTCTGTATAAGGTCAAGGGAGAATGGCCAGACCTTGGATCACAACAGTGTAAAGCAGAAGAACATGTCTGGATGACCATCACATCAATCTCTGGAAGAAAAGAAAACTTGTAACATCACTTCAGTGTAATCTCCAGAATTTGTAAGGATCTTTTCAAGCACCTTGCTGAATCGAGGTGTAACTAACAAAGTGAGCACTGTGTTATTTGCAGTATAATAATAAGAGGCCAGAGTTCATCAGTTACAAAGCAAAGGAAATGTATCAGTTTTGTAACAAATGCTTGGTTGTTCAATCAAACACAATCTTTATTTAAGCAATGACTCTTTGCAGATGTGCTTCTAAAACAGGTCCTGATCCCTAATTCCGAAAGTGTTCTGCTGCCCTCTACTGGTAAACATGAACATTGCAATACTTTTTCTGATTTATTGTATTATTGTTATACAGTGTCTGTATGTTGATAACCCATACTGAATGAAACCTGGAAAGATATATCAGTTGATTACTTGGTTCAAATCTGTTTCGCTGCCACGAGCATTGAGTGAGTAGCTGTAGGCAGAGGAAACAACTCATGAGCATAACATAAAAGAAATGCATTAAAGGCAATATGATGAGTTTCAATATATACAATATATTCCACACCACCCACTATAGCTCAGGCTGCTACAGTCACTGCTGCATGGCCCAGACACATGGATGTTGAGTTTAAATGCGGTAAGTTAAGATTTTCTTAACTGAAGACAACCGAAGCCCTGCGTCTGATAAGATAAAGTGATGCACATTCAATTCGGTTCATAAGAACAGCAAGTCATACAATCAACAGGCAGTGAAAGTGCTAACTGACATAATATCCATTATTATTATACGTCAAGTTCGGACCAATCGCAAAATGCACTATGAGCTTACAACCAAAACACGCCGGTAACTGATGCATAAATATAAATGGCTAAATATATATTAAATTATCCAAAATCCAATATAAAAGCTGTTTTTTCATTTGTATAAATGTGTATTAAAATGACATTCAGATCTCAGTTTTGAGGATTCTATTAATGTTAAAAATAGAAAGCACATCGGTACAAAAGCTGCGTGTGTGAAATGATGCATGAACACAAACTGAACTGGTTGTGGGAAAAAAGAAAAGAAAAAAAAAACATGAATTGCTTAAGTCCCATAAAACCACTGGCTAGCTCATTTAAAGGGGTGTGGCCTGAATGCACTCTGGCCAATCAGAAGGCCTGGAGGATGAGGAGTTTTGTGCAGGAGCTTGGCAAAAATTCTAGTCTCTATGCAAACTCCCCTGGCTAGTGTACACTTCAAAATAAGAACCGAAAGAATGAAGAGTTTTAAGAATCTCTCAAGTCAGCGGGAAATACTGCAGATGAAGGTTGACCCCCGATGTAGACACACCAGCGATCTTCCCTTCAGCCTGTGTTAGCCAACCTGCCACTGGAGAGAAAGAGAGAGAGAAACAATCTGGACCTATCATGTGCAATAGAAAAATAATCATAATGGTCTTCATGAGTTTGAGGAACTCACATCAAATATCAATGAAAGACGATACCTAACCTTTAGGAAATGTTGTCCAGCTCAGAGGGTCAAACCAAATATTATATGAAATAAATTCTATTTATTTTATATGAGGTTTGCAGTTTTGCAAGTTTGTCATCTGTATCTACATTCAACTCCTATAAAATCTTGTTGTTTTTTTTAATTGCTATATGGTTAGATAAAACCATTAAATTACTTTACGCAATAAATACGATTTTTTTAAAATGTTTTGTTTAACAAGGCTGCATTTGTTCAATAAATATAATTCAAATTTAAATGTTAGTTTGATGAAATACTAATATTTATTTATGCGATGGAAAGCTGAATTTTCAGCATCATTACTCCAGTCTTCAGTGTCACATGATCCCTCAGAAGTCATTCTAATATGCTGATTTAGTGCTCAATAAACATTTATTATGTTATATATTACATTATTATTATTATCCATATCTTATATGTTGAATGATGTTGATGTGCTGCATAACATTTTTTTGGAAACTTTTTGTTCAGGATTCTTCGATTAATAAATTGCATTTATTTAAACTATTTAAATTTTGTAACATACCGTAAACATCTTTACAGTCACTTCTGATAAATTTCATGCTGAATAAAAATAAAAAAATACTGATTATTAAAAAAATGCATATTACTGACCCTGAACATTTGAATGGTAGTTGATTTTTTTTCTCTCTCTCTCTCTTTTTTTTTTTTTTTGAAGTGATACTGATTCATGCATTAAAACTGAATTATAACTGTATTTTGACCTCTGATGTGGGACATCTGATACAGACTTTTTGATAAAAAATACCTATTGTCATGCTAGAGTATTTAACATACTCTAAATATATTTATTACATAATACATATTAAATAATATTAATGGGACACAAATTTGTCCTCTATTTGTGTAAATAATAAAAATGTAAACAATGCATGTACCTTTAGCCCGCCGCCTCCAGAAGGTACAGAGTTCAATGTCTGTTTCTCCGTATCTTCTTGTTTCTTCTTTTTCCTCTCCAAGGCTTCTGGGTTTTTGATACCTCTGTAGGTGGTCTACACACAGATCAGACAAAATGTAGCTACCACACCATACATGCTCCCATATTCAGCGAGAGCAACAGTATTTCAGAGATAAATCTGTCCAGTATTTGCAGTGTGTGATATTATTCAGTGTTCACGTGCCGAATCATAGTGTGCCATAAACAAGCTGGAAATGTTAGTGCACAGTGTGCAAAAACTAAAACTACCATCTACAATAATACTGGACACTGAAACATAACTGCCCTGACCAACTAGCCGATCAGAAGAAATAATCATATTTTATCAGACTGTATGGCAACAAGCACTGTGACATTACAGCAGCAGCAAGAATCGAGGTCATTCTGAGATCTCACAGATGTCTGTGGTGGTGTTTCAGCCGTACAGGGTTTGAGGAGACAGCAGAATGAGGACCTGTACTTACCGTGCCGCTTTAGCACCTCTGTGTTTTGCCTTAAACCTCTAAGAGACAGTAAAATAGCCCAGCAATCACATGTGGCCAAATTAAAAGCACTACTCCATAAAACACTTGGTTATTTTAAAAGAATCATGTAGCCTTGAAAAAACTGAAGAATGAATAAAAGCACTAAAATGTAGATATAATGAGTACAACAAAACAGTTATTATAAAGTGATACCTATAGATTACAGTAACGAATATATGTTCTGTGGTGCCAGTTACATAATCAATGCTATAAATTTGATCATTTGTGGAAGAGGAGAATGTGTAAAGCCTCAGTGACCACCAACTCAGGTCATCATAATCGCTCAAATCCTGAGTTTGTCCCGATCCAGAAATAATAATGGCTCAGATCTCCACCGATATTTTAGAAACGGGGTATTTCGTGTTCACGTTGTGGTCATTTTCAGCTTAAGTTAAATAAAGTGTTGATCTAACAACAGCTCTTTTCTAAGGTGCTTGCAAAACTTATTTGTACTTGTAAATGTCTATTTCACAATATAGAAACTAAACTAAACAGCAAGTAAAATGGTTACAGCATGGTTACTACCCATTTCTGTGTGTAATGCTGTCAGACATCAGTGTTACATCACCTCTTTCTGTCTCTTCTCTGCAGCCTCTGCTAGCTGTCTTCTCCTTGTGTCCTGTGGAAAAAAGAGAAATAATTTGCTCAAAAACAGACAAATGTATAGACCCAAGTCTTGACAAATATATATATATATATATATATATTGTGACGGGAGGAGCCAACGACAGACACAGTGGGTGTGGCGTCAGGCCTCGGAGAGCTTTTATTAACAAAATAAAGTGTCCAGGGAAGAAGTGTCCAAAATAAACAGGGGTCTGGTGTCCTCGCCGTGCTGCGGGGCTCGTGAAGGAGGGCAGTGTTCCAGGAGGAAGGGTCCAGGAAGGGCGGAGTCCGGCGGCCGCACGCGCTCCCACTCGGGTCCGGGCGCGAGGGCGGCGGCTTCATCACAGCGGCGGCTCTTACACGCCGCCCACGGCCTTTGGTAGGACTTGTACGGCCCGACATCCTGGTCCGACGGCCGTAATACGGGTGCGGCTTTCGTCCGGACCGCGGGTTCGGCAGCTCACGCTCGTGGCGCGATGTCCCTCACGCACCCTTCCTGGACCCACGAGGACACCAGCGTGCATGCACGGGGAAGAGACCGGTCTCGAGGAGAGGCGCTGGGCATTTAACAGCGGCGGTGATGAGGCTTCATTCAGTCCAGCTGTGCCTGCATGCACGCTGGTGTCCTCGTGGGTCCAGGAAGGGAGCGAGGGACTTCCGCGCCACCGAAGACGTGAGCTGCCGAACCCGCGGTCCGGACGAAGCCGCACCAGACACGGCCGCCGGACCAGGATGTCGGGCCGCATAAGTCCTACCAAAGGCCGTGGACGACGTGTAAGAGCCGCCGCTGTGATGAAGCCGCCGCCCGCGCCCGGACCCGAGTGGGAGCGGCGGCCGCCGGACTCCGCCTTCCTGGACCCACGAGGACACCAGCGTGCATGCACGGGGAAGAGACCGGTCTCTTCCCCGTGCATGCACGCTGGTGTCCTCGTGGGTCCAGGAAGGGCGGAGTCCGGCGGCCGCACGCGCTCCCACTCGGGTCCGGGCGCGAGGGCGGCGGCTTCATCACAGCGGCGGCTCTTACACGCCGCCCACGGCCTTTGGTAGGACTTGTACGGCCCGACATCCTGGTCCGACGGCCGTAATACGGGTGCGGCTTTCGTCCGGACCGCGGGTTCGGCAGCTCACGCTCGGTGGCGCGATGTCCCTCACGCACCCTTCCTGGACCCTTCCTCCTGGAACACTGCCCTCCTTCACGAGCCCCGCAGCACGACGAGGACACCAGACCCCTGTTTATTTTGGACACTTCTTCCCTGGACACTTTATTTTGTTAATAAAAGCCTCTCCGAGGCCTGACGCCACACCCACTGTGTCTGTCGTTGGCTCCTCCGTCACAATATATATATATATTTTTTTTTTTTTTTTTTTTTTTTTTTTTTTTTGAAGTGATACTGATTCATGCATTAAAACTGAATTATAACTGTATTTTGACCTCTGATGTGGGACATCTGATACAGACTTTTGATAAAAATACCTATTGTCATGCTAGAGTATTTAACATACTCTAAATATATTTATTACATAATACATATTAAATAATATTAATGGGACACAAATTTGTCCTATATTTGTGTAAATAATAAAATGTAAACAATGCATGTACCTTTAGCCGCCGCCTCCAGAAGGTACATTGTTCAAGGTCTGTTTCTCCGTATCTTCTTGTTTCTTCTTTTCCTCTCCAAGGCTTCTGGGTTTTTGATACCTCTGTAGGTGGTCTACACACAGATCAGACAAAATGTAGCTACCACACCATACATGCTCCCATATTCAGCGAGAGCAACAGTATTTCAGAGATAAATCTGTCCAGTATTTGCAGTGTGTGATATTATTCAGTGTTCACGTGCCGAATCATAGTGTGCCATAAACAAGCTGGAAATGTTAGTGCACAGTGTGCAAAAACTAAAACTACCATCTACAATAATACTGGACACTGAAACATAACTGCCCTGACCAACTAGCCGATCAGAAGAAATAATCATATTTTATCAGACTGTATGGCAACAAGCACTGTGACATTACAGCAGCAGCAAGAATCGAGGTCATTCTGAGATCTCACAGATGTCTGTGGTGGTGTTTCAGCCGTACAGGGTTTGAGGAGACAGCAGAATGAGGACCTGTACTTACCGTGCCGCTTTAGCACCTCTGTGCTTTGCCTTAAACCTCTAAGAGACAGTAAAATAGCCCAGCAATCACATGTGGCCAAATTAAAAGCACTACTCCATAAAACACTTGGTTATTTTAAAAGAATCATGTAGCCTTGAAAAAACTGAAGAATGAATAAAAGCACTAAAATGTAGATATAACGAGTACAACAAAACAGTTATTATAAAGTGATATCTATAGATTACAGTAACGAATATATGTTCTGTGGTGCCAGTTACATAATCAATGCTATAAATTTGATCATTTGTGGAAGAGGAGAATGTGTAAAGCCTCAGTGACCACCAACTCAGGTCATCATAATCGCTCAAATCCTGAGATTGTCCCGATCCAGAAATAATAATGGCTCAGATCTCCACCGATATTTTAGAAACGGGGTATTTCGTGTTCACGTTGTGGTCATTTTCAGCTTAAGTTAAATAAAGTGTTGATCTAACAACAGCTCTTTTCTAAGGTGCTTGCAAAACTTATTTGTACTTGTAAATGTCTATTTCACAATATAGAAACTAAACTAAACAGCAAGTAAAATGGTTACAGCATGGTTACTACCCATTTCTGTGTGTAATGCTGTCAGACATCAGTGTTACATCACCTCTTTCTGTCTCTTCTCTGCAGCCTCTGCTAGCTGTCTTCTCCTTGTGTCCTGTGGAAAAAAGAGAAATAATTTGCTCAAAAACAGACAAATGTATAGACCCAAGTCTTGACAAATATATATATATATATTTTTTTTTTTTACTGGCATTTTATTCATTTTAAACTAATAATCAATTTAAAACAATTTCTTCTTATAATTAATATAGCTGATTGTAAATTAATGAACTGTAGCAAACCTCATGAAGTTGGTAATTCTATACTTCAATATCTGTGTTTTCATAATTTTGATGACTTTGGTAATGACGAACCATTATGTTTGCATTCTCTCTCTCCTTTTGTTTTTGTTAAGGAAAGAGAAACAATACTGTACAAAACCCTTCAGGAGAACTTTAAAGTTTCCAAAAAAAAAACATAAACAAGAACACACTAACACAAGCAAAATAAACAAATTAATGAATAAACTAAAATGTATATATTAAAAATAATAATAAAAATAATGATTTAAACTATATTAATTAAAAAAAAAGTAATAATTAAAATAAAATAAAATGGAAAACATTGACCAGCCAGGGAAAGTGGACTAATAGTCATATTAGCTAAGAAATATTTATTTATTTATTTATTGTTATTATTACCAGTTAAACAATTAGAATAAAAAATGAGGATATATTCCATGTTGGAAGAGTTAGTTTACCCTAATAGCAAATAATATATTTTAAATAAAGATTTGGCAACAATTAGGCCAAGTGGGTTTAAATTACACCGACATTTCTGATTTTTTCCGCAATAAACAGTACTAACATTTCATCATTATGTTTTCATTCATAATGTCACGGAAAGCCGTTCTGGCCTTGTGTTTGACTGTGGAATGAACACAGTAATGTTAGTTCTCAAACATGACTGGACATGCCATATCAGGGAAGTCTAACAGTTAAAGATGTAAAGCAGATGAAAGCATAGATAAATGTATTACAGTACTCACGGGGTCTGGTGTGACTACCACATCCTCAGCTCCACTCAGACAGGGTAAACACATCCCCATACTGATGTTCAATGAAGCACAGGCACAAATAAAACCCTTTTCAGCCAAATCAGAGTAACCTTGAGCACCTATGAGGAGCCAGGCCGCTGAGATGATGTCTCTAACAGTCTAACAGCGTTTATATGCTGCTATAAAGCCTCTATGAAAGCTGCTTGAACCGAACTGGCAATGTAAACAAAGCTGTGCTGAACTACTTTAGCCAGCTACCGCTACCGCTAAATAACCTTTACCACACTAACAGACTAATGTAACCTTCAGCGAACCTCTTTCTCACGCCTCCCGACATTTGTTTTTGGTTTGCTGTATAAATACGATGTATTACTTCAGCTGAAAGTGTAGCTGTCAGGATGACAGTATTACAACAGCTCCGGTAGTCGAGGGAAGTGAGCTCAACAGCGCCATGCTGCCGTATGGAGTCAAATTACTGCCACTACTGTAGCGACGGTAGCCCATAGTCCCATTGTACTTTGAAACTGTACCATGGTACTGAATGATCACCAAAGAACATGTTTGTCGCTAGTAACTGCTAGATATTTGTGTGGGTATAGTTTGTGAATCTGAGATAGCCTAATAGCCCGGACATTACTAATAAAATTGTACTATAGCTGCAGCATAGGCAAGAATCTATAAACAAACAAACACACAAACAAATAAATAAATAAACATGATTGATCAGTTAGGCTATGAATTTACAAAGAATGTGGTATACATTTTCAAAGCTAAAAACACAATTGCGTTTATTATTTTATTATGGCATATTTAACCAATCAAATGCACTTTCTTTCAGTAGGCTATGTTGACACAACATGGAAGAAAAGTAGATAACGCCTTGTGAAAGTATTCAACCCTTTCATTGATTTTTTGTTTTGTTTTGTTTTGTTTTTTCAAATTTTGTTATGTTGCTGCCCTATTTTGAACTGCTTTAAATTACTTTTTTTTTCTACACTCCATACACCATAATGGCAAAGCAAAAAAACAGGGTTTTATAACAGCTTTGCAAATTTATTACAAATAAAACAAACTTAAAAGATTCCATTGCATAAGTATTCAAACCCTTATCTGGGACACTTGAAATTTAGCTCAGGAGCATTCATATTGCTTGTAGATGTTACTACACTTTGAGTGAACTTAACCTGTGGCACATTCAATTGAATGGGTATGATTTGGAAAGGCGCACATGCCTTAATAAAAGCTCTAACAGCTGAAAATGCATATCAGAGCAAAAAGCAAGCCCTGAGGTCAAAATAACTGCTTGTAGAGCTCAGAGACAGGCTTGCATCAAGCCACACATCTGGGGAAGAGTTCAGAAAAAAACTTCTGCAGCATTGAAGGGTCACAGAAGAATGTCTCTGTTATCCTTAACAGAAGAAGTTTGAAACAACCAGGACTCTTCCTAGAGCTGGCCTCCTGGCCAAACTGAGCAACTGATGGAGAAGGGCTTTGTTTAGTGTGATGACTAAAGAACCTGATGTTTCACTCTAGTTGAGATCCATGATCATATGTGGAGATAGGAGAAACCTACAGAAGGACAAACATCACTGCAACCCTCCACCGATCTGTGCTTTAGGGCCAAACTCATGAACACATGAAAACACACTTTGAATTTGCAAAGAGCCCTTCATTCACTGGCCTTTAACGATGTTTCTGTTTGTTCACCTTCTATTCTATGAATCTGTCAGTAGAACCTGTTAGGGTCATAATCACTGCACACTGCACTCAAAATACAGCACTTATGGCACAGTAAACTATAACACAGGACAAATACATTATTGATGGGAGGCTGTTGTTAGCAGCATCAGATCCGGAATACCGTTGCATTATCTGTGCTTGTAAATTTGTTCGCAAATGTACAGTATGTAAAACTCCACCCCATCTGTGGTTGCTGAGCACAAATATACATCACTGTGGGCTCAGAACTGCTGTCAGCGTTTCTGCTGAATATAACTTTATTACACTAGTTCAAAATGTCACAATGGACAAACATCAGTGGTAAGGGACTTGAAATTTGTTTGCAATAGAGATGCAGTTTCAGCCAATCCCGTCCGAGCGCTGGGATGCTTGCAGTGAGGCAGAAAGCTTTGAGCTGGGGAAATGGCCAGGACCTTCGTCATCACAGGACTCTGGTAATTAGCTGTGTTCATCTTTATTTACACTGAATTTTAACAGGTATATGGTGCTTGTGATTGTATTATATTTGTACAGATTTTTTCATATTTTATTATATCATTTGCATAATTTTGTACAGCTATTTTAGGGTTGCAACTAACTTGTTTGATAATTGATACAGTATTGTATCAGTTAATTGTTCGTCTACCAGTTTGCAGCATTTTATTGATTAGATTTTGATAATTTCGTATTATCAAACTCATAGTCTTGAAAAGTTTATACATTATAGCTAAAAATAAATTTCTTTATGCAGTAATTTCATTATTAACGCAAATATAATTTATTTTCTTAGTTTGAGGTGAGTTTTATATTGCAAAATTCATATTTTATATTCATAAATTTCTACCAGACAGAAGTGTCACACTGTCTTTTTAAATGGGGAAGTGGAAGTGTGTTTATATAAAGAGGTTCTGACTCAAGAGCATTTAAGAGAGTTATTTGTTACACTAAATAATCAATATGACAGGAAGTCTGAGACTATCGATCATGCAAATGTGGAGGATGCAAAAGCACTACTTAGAGTTCACTGCTGTTAAACCTGTATGAAACTAGTCCTTTTAAACTGAATTCAGTTGATACCGGTAATTATCATATTATATGTGGTTATACTCCTCATATTATATATCATATAAAAAATAATTCCAAAAAATATATATAATATTATTTGTCTCTTCCAACACACTAATTTTGCTGTTGTTCATGTATAATTTGAAATTTCAAAGTACCTTTCCAAGGTTTAATAATTAAAACGGGGGAAATTGTCAAGACAATTTTATTTGTAGTGCGATATACATTGTTGCAGCTTTACAGAAAATCACGATGTTATTGCTTATAATATTTTTAATATCTAAATGCATTATATTTGCATTTAGCAAATTAGAGATGGATGATAATGTGCAATGATATAACCAATCAAGCAGCTGAGATTTGCTATTTATAGAGAGCTGTGCGATAATATAGTTTACATTCTGTCACAATATAAACAATCAAAGTAATATAAATGTGGTAATAGCATGATAATAACATGGTAACATGCAAAAAAAGAAGCTATTAATCAGATACATTATGAAAATGTTACTTAAAAATGATAAGTTATGAATGTTTTGTAAGATTAAGTTTCACTGGGTATATGTAATATGAAGGATAAGAAAGAAATAAGAGGGTCAAGAACAGCAGTAAGGGTCAAAGCACATCTATTCCCAACAGCAGTGAATCCAGACAAAACACTCATCAACTGAGACTCAAGACAGACAGAGAGCGCTGAGCCCTGATGGATGAGCACTGAATTCTGGGAATGATGGTCTGTAACATGCTGTCCACTTGCAGCCTGTCCGACAGGCATGTTCATGTCCACTGTTTCTGTTCAAATTTGACGTCTCAGACCGCAGGCTATCATTAATATAGAGAAATTAATGTGATCTTCATGTTAACATGCTTCTGTTATGCTGTTTGTATTTATCTGTTCATGGAGTGTGTGTAGATTTGTTTTTGGAAATGCATAAATGTGAATCCTGTTGATATTAATGTGACTAAAATAGGCAAATATGGCAAATATAGGAAATGAATACAGGGCTCGTGGTCACAATGGGAAGATTAACACACTTCCACTTTATTATATAATTGTGCTGGTTATATATAGTTCTAGTCTCTCAGCCCTGAATGATGCACTTCAGTATGAATGAATGAATGAATGAATGAATAGAAAAACTGAAATAGTATTTTCTTGTAAAATGCACTGTGAAATTAAAAAAAAAAAGAAAAAAAAAAGAAAAAGACAAAAATAATAATAAAAAATGAAAGTAAACGTTTACACCCCAGGGAGTTTTGGGGAGTATATTAAACTGTATTTAATAGTTTTTCAGCAAGATTTACACAGTAAAGCAATTATGAAACTATTGTCAATTCAAAAACAGAAGGAGAAAATACCACTGTCTTCAACTTTCAGTTAAAATCTGCCTTCATTATATGGTTGATTTGAGTGTTTTTCCACAGGTTTGTGTTGCTGTGGTGAAAGCCGTGAAATGAGAGAATGTGTCTATAAACGAGTGAAATCAATAGCACTAACTGTCTGAAATATCCTGCACACATTCATTCAGTCTAAATCGATGAAGTGATCAGCTCAAAATGAACTCATGCTCTCTGTCTGTTGTTTTCTTCTTGCGTCATTGATTTACCCTCTGATAAATATTTAATCAGTGAAAGAGACTGCGATGCTCTACTTCAATTCTTCACAGAAGCACAAATCGCCCAGAAGCTTTAAGATAAATGAAGATTGTTGGAATCTTCTTGCTTTGGAAAATCATTTGCCACTTTCAGTTACCTTAGTGACTGCAGAGCTATTCTGTTCTATTCCAATCCAGTTTTTCCAGTGATATTATGTATTAGCGAAGCTGAACCTTCAGAATGAAATGTAATGGAACAAGAGGGGAATTTGCTGTGACATACTGTCCCATCCCAAGTGTCCTGATTTGTGCATACCTACACAACAATGATTCTAGGACAGTCTAGCAGGGACATAATTTAAAACAAGAGCCTCCAAGATGCAGAATAAAACCAGAACCACCGAAAAATGAGACCAATACCTTTTTTTTTTTTTTTTTTTTTTATTCACATAGTTGTACATTTGAAACTATTTATTTATTTATTTAATTAGTTATTTATTTAGTTATTTGTTTGTTTGTTTGTTTGTTTATTCATTCATTCATTCATTCGATCATTCTTGTTATTTTGAACTTTTTTTATGGAATATTCTCATTAAAAATATATAATATTACACACATGCATATAAGCTCTTTATTATTATCATTTATATTATTTAAGCCCTAAAATATATACAGTAAGTGAACTAAATGTTAAATGCAAAAATAGCATCTTTTATATTTATTTTTAATTTCAGTTAACATTTATTTTATTTCAAGTAATGAGAATAGATTTAAATAAAAATGTTTTTATTATTTTTATTGTTATTTATTTATTTAATGATAATAATAATAATTATTATTGTTATTATTATTATTATTATTTATTGTTATTATTATTATTATTATTATTATTATTATTTACTTTTAGTAAATGACATTAACTCTGCATTTCATTATAAAGACAATCTCATACATTATGGTTTATGTATTTTTTGGAAAACTAAATATTTCTTGAAATCTTCATTTAAATATCTCACTGCTGTCAAGCTGTGTATGACATCACATGCATGCTGTGATATAACAGACTAATATAATCAGACACTTTGACTGGCAAGCCAAATGACTGCTAGTACAGAATGACAGTAATGTGCAGTTCCCTCGGGCACATGAATACATTTTCATATCTCCAGTAGGGGGCAGCATCAGATCTCAGGAAATGACATGCGGCACACTGCAGCAAAGTCATTTGACCAGGATATCAAAACAAGACCAGTGCTAATCAGCAAAAACACCTCCATTATGGTGACAAATCACACTATGAATGTGCAGGAGGGGTTTGCAGTCTGTGTGTTGTTGAGAGGACAAACATGTGCTCTAAGCAGGACGCTACAGAGACTGTGTGGGGACAGTAGGTAGTGGAGGTTGCCTGCTGTTTGCAGGGTAGGCAGATGGTACATGTGATTGCAGAAGTGAAAACACAAACAGGCTGGGGGATGAAAATGAGGATAGAGAAGCTCAGTAATACATGGAAACCATCTCACATATTCTGGCTTTCCAACAGTCATGTTCTGGGATGCATCTGTGTTTACATGTTGTTTATCACGCATCTGACATTAGTGTGTGTGGACGAGCGTGACACAACCCACTGCACATGCCCATCTCGATTATAAATCAGACCACCCGAACATCGGGTACTAAAGAAAATAAAACATCAAAAAAGGTGGAAGAGAAATGAGTAATCCAGGATGAGAAGAGATGCTCATTGTTTAATTTATTGTAATTGATTGCAGTTGTCTAGGAAGCAATGAAAAGGGTAAAACTCTGCCAAGTGCAAAAGGGCTCATTTTGAGTCCAATGTATTTCACAATAGCGCTTTCAGATTTAGAGAGTCATGAATAATCATTTAAAGAGGCTTAGGTGCCTTCAGCACATAAACTATGGGGTCCCATTAGTGCCAACAATTTTGTTGTTGCTTGTGTTATTCTCTTTGTTGTGTGTTCAGCTCAGTTTGATGCTTTATAAGTTCCTGCTCTCAATGATCATTCTGCAACGCATTTTAGATATCATGGTAAACAACAGAACATTTAGATTTTTCTCACTATCTTGGTTGAAACGTAAGATGAAACCTAAGGACTACAGATTCATTCAGGTTTATAGAGCTTATGCATCAGAGAAAAAAGCGCGCAGCCATCTTGCAGTAGCTCTGTATATTTCTATGACGTTGCTGTCGAAGTGTAATTGACCCTTCACAAGACCCGCCCCTTAGTTATTGTTGCTATGTCTGGCAAGCCATGCGCTCTCACACCACACAATATGTTCTCATGCAGTGAAAAATACATCACGGAGCAAAGAGGAAACTGACAACATGCCTACAAACAATACAGAGCAGGTTACTTCTAGTATGAAACAAGGACTTTCAAATTGTGAAATTGTGATTTATGAAACTTTCAAATTGTAATTTCTTAAGAAATTCAAACAATAAATAGTGTTTTGTGGCTCTTTAATGTGTCGTGACAGATCACTGTAACATCTCAGTTCAAGCAGCATGTGAACCAAGGGTCAACCATGAAATAAACATGGATGAACATAAGAAGCTATTTTGTTTCAACCACAGAAAGACATCAAAACACACAATTTTTCAAGTTTAAATCCACTGAATTTAATCTACACTCCTTTCTGGTCTGTTTGTCAGTCAAAATGGTGGATTCAGTGTGATGACTGGTCAGATCGACTGTCAGTCAAGCTCCCTGAGCAGAGTCTATTAGCTGGTGAAGTCTATTTACTTATTGTAGAGTTAATGAAAGCTATCATGTGCATTGTAATGTTAGAAGCAGATGTCGTAACAAATGTCAGTAGACCGGAAAGATTTTAAAATGAGCAGTTAATTCATGAATTCCTTTATAAATGATCTTATTTTCATGCTGTGGAAATACAAACCAGCAGACAGAATACAATCAGTGCAGTGCTGAAAAGGGACAGAGCTACATATACATATACAGTATATGGCGTATAGAACACAAGGATAAATGCATCTAAAAGTTCTAGAAAACTCATTATGTACAGTATACAAATTTATGCCATGTTTTGTCTGAATGCTCGATTCTGATTGGCTGGCAGGTGTTGATTAAATTCGTTGAACTGCACAGGTAGTTCCAGGTCAGTTTAATCACGTTCTATATCAATGCACTTCCTATAAACATTGGTAACCATAGTAACATACAGTTACAGATGAATAGTAATACAGACGGAAATAACCGTCATTTTTATCATTCCGGTCAAATATTGCAGTGCAAATATTATTAACATCTTTAATATTAGAATGCTGGGAAATTACCATGGCATAAAAGGGATAATCAACGGCTAGCTGTGCATTAAACTTCGCGGAGGCAACTTCGTGGTTCATCGCCTCCACGTTGTGCATTCAAATCGTTTAATGAACAGCTAGCCATTGATTATCCCTTACGTATTGTACAAAGCAGTCAACATTCTTTTGGCACAAACGGAACTCCATACTAAACAAGCACTTTAAGTTGCTGCATTTATCACGCTGTTGTATTCTGGCATTGATTATGTGCTGTTTCCTTTAGGTCTTGAGGACACCCTAAATTCTTGTTTTTGTCATAGTGATGTTTAGTTCATGAATGATTTGACTCTGTGAGTTGTATTAATATGGCACACCATGTTCCATTTTGAGTATTATTCATTTGTAATGGTTTCGATATTTCACTGTAACGTTCTGTAATAGTTCTATAATTTTTTACATAATTCAAGGTTTTATACCACAAATAATGTACAATTGTGGGATTTTGGAAAGATTTAGTATAATTACTTTGAATAATTTAAATGATAGCTGGAAGTGGTGCTAAATAAAGAGCTATTTGTGATGCAAAGAGCCCGTTCTTATTGCTGAGCTGAGCTCTCTAAAAGGAACCGGAATTCCTATCACTAATTCATGGCAAACTGCTCTGGTAATTATCACTTACTTGTCAAGAAAGAGTCTGTTAAGTACATAAACTAGGTCTTTACATTTTCTGAAGAGACTCTTACTAATGCTTCCCCATTCTAAGTGTTTGCTATGAATGAAGAGATGAGCTAACAACACTGTTATGATAGTTCGGCTGTAGGTAATGGTTGGCGGTTAGTATTTGTTTCAGTGTTGGGCAATCAGCAATGTGATTGGCATGACCAATTCATTTTTTTTAAATTGCACTGTAGCACAAATGTTATTGGAAAAGTCGTGCTGAAGTTTCAACATTAGCATTAGGGGTTGTTAAAATCACCAACCCTACATATAAGCAATAGTAATAGTGATGCTTGACTTAGCTAATTAACATGTGTCAGTGTGAATCAGTGCAGTGCAGATTTAATTTATATTCATGCTACCGCAGTTGAAATGTTTTCATGTGTGGGTGCGATATATTGTATGATTGATTGTTTCTTGCTGGTCTCAGCAGATGTCTCTGTCATTTGTCACTCATGGTTGAGGTGTCAGCACAAACCTGAATGGATATCGATTTCTTACACTTTTTCCCAGCGCAGTCAGACTCCTTTTCAGTGTGGAAACCTGCATAGGATTTGTGACATTTCAGTCAGGACGCGATAGGCTGCACTGAATTTCACCTGTCCAGCCATGACATATAAAGACAGCGTCTCAAAGGTTTGCCCATCACTGTCTGTGGATCATATGCAGTCACTGCTAAACCCAAACTTGGATCTGAAATAACGTCAGCTAGGCTGACTGGACTCAGAATCACACGACACCATAGTATTTCAAACAGCTTTGCTGTGTTCACAGTACCCATGGGGTTTGTGACAGCAGCAGAGTGAATGAATGACTTTTAATGAGACCAGCTGTTATTTGGCTGTCTGGACTGACCATTACTGAAATACTGCTTTGTTCAAGTTCAAGTTCAAGTTGAGCTTTATTGTCATTCTGCTACATGTGTGGACATATAGTGGAACGAAATGTCGTGTCTCGCAGGACCATGGTGCTACATACTAGTTAGACATGAGATACACATACAGCAATGCAAATATGGGGGAAAAAAACAAAAAACACAATAGGGCTATACAACAGTTTAACCATCTGACTATACATATACTATAAATACTATAACTACTATACCTAGTTGACTACACATACACAAACTGAGACTGTACAAGAACTTTACATAAATACTGTACATGAAATAGTGCTAAAGAGATATTTGTACATGAAATTGTGCAGGAAATATATATTTTTTTACATTAAATTGTTCAGAAGAGAGATTTTGTGGGAAGCAGCGCATAGTGCAAAAGACTTAGTAGTGCAATGCTCCAGTAAACATTATTTTATAGTGCAATATTCAAGTAAACATATATTATCTTATTGAGTCTTTGTTGCAGGGAGTGTTTATAGAAAGTGTCTAGTGTGCATATAGTGGGACGAGTGCGTTACTACAGGTGGTTTGTATAGCCCACTCACCTGTGTGTAGCACACCCAGAATTGCACTTAGGAGAAATTTGTCAATAGTTATTTATAGTTGGGGGCTGAGGTGTTCATGGTTTCAGAGCGGGACAGGGAGATTGGAGTTAAGAGCTCTCACAGCCTGGGGAAAGCAGCTGTTGAGCAATCTGACAGAACGAGCTTTGATACTCCGGTACCTTTTTCCTGATGGCAGGAGCTGGAAGAGGTTGTGGGAGGGGTGGGTGGGGTCCTTCACGATGCTGGAGGCCTTGCTGGAGCATCGTGCAAGGAAAATGTCCAGGATGGAGGGAAGAGGGGCACCGATGATCTTTGCGGCAGTGTTCACTGTCCGTTGTAGGGTCTTGCGATCAGCAGCACTGCAGTTCCCATACCAGACAGTGATGCAGCTGGTCAGCACACTCTCAATGGTGCCCCTGTAAAAGGTGGTGAGGATGGGTGGAGGGAGACTTGCCCTTTTCAGCCGACGGAGAAAGTAGAGGCGCTGTTGTCCCTTCTTGTTGAGTGACGTGACGTTGGTGGTCCAGGTGAGATCCTTTGTTATGTGCACCCCCAGGAATTTAGTGCTACCGACTCTCTCCACGGTTGAGCCGGTTTGCTGATGCTAAAATGAGTGCAGGAAGTTAAAATCATTAGTGTCTAACAACTGTAATCCTAATAGCCTTTAAAGCACACAACAGGACTAAGGTAGCTAACATAGCCTAGCTAATTGTGTGCTACAGAGTGTATGTATTTTTGTAGGCTAAAACCTGGAAAAGAGTTAGCATTTAAGCACTTCAGGTTTCATCATTCTGGTTAAATGTCTGAAAAAGGTCTGTTGTTAAAACAATCTCAACATATTATTACGCTTTATTCTAGGACATAAAATGCATCACTAATACCAGCTTGTGATTGAAGCTTTTACTTATCCTGAAAAAGGGATTTGCTAACAAGTGGCTAAATGGTACTCGAGACAGTTATATAAATTAGTTGACAAAATGTAAAATGGTTGAGAAAGAGCCTACAAGAGAGTTGCTGAAAACAAATGATTACCTCCTCTAATCAGTTTAACCCTATTTATTTTTTTTTTTTCAGTGAAAACTAGCGGTGTAGCAAACATCACTAACCTACGGTGGCCCAGTAGTGCACAACACAACAGAAACAAACCTCAACACAATGAAACATGTTGCAAAACAATGAATTTAGCGCAACACAAAGAAAACAAGCAGCAACACAACGGAAACAAGTTACAACTAGTGCTGTCAAGCGATTAATCGCATCCAAAATAAAAGTTTTTGTTTACATAATATATATATATATATATTTATGTGTACTGTGTATATTTATTATGTATATATATAAATACACACACACACAAACAGTATACATTTTGAAAATATTTACATGTATATTCATTTATATATTTATATTCTTATTTCATATTATATAGAAATATGTGTAATATATAAACATAACACATTTTCTTAAATATATACATGCATGTGTTTGTATTTATATATACATAATAAATATACACAGTATACACACGTATATTATGTAAACAAAAACTTTTATTTTGGATGTGATTGATCACGATTAATCGTTTGACAGCACTAGCCACAACACAACAAAATTAGCACAACACGACATAAAAAAGCCACAACACAATGGAAACAAGTCGCTATACATTGACATGGATTTCATTGTTTTGTGCACTACTGGCCTGCCATTCTAACCATACATACAGTAGTTCTATCTATTGGGTTAATGTTTATTTATAATGGCATGACAGGACCTTATTCTATATTAACCACTAATATCATCAGGGAAAAAAAAAAGATTTCAAGAACTACTTCTGGTGGTTGGTCATTAATGTGTTGACTAACTTTCACTAACGTTTTTTTTTTTTTAATTATATAAATGTTAGGACAAAACGTTCTTAAAGTAATGTTTATGGATCATTCTTTTAATCTTTTTGATATTTTATATATGGGTCAATATCACCATAGAGTGCCTTTCAACCCTCACAATACTCAAAAATGTTGGTTTTAATTTCCAATTTGCTTTATGTCATGTCATAAATAGTAGACACTCAAGTACTATAGAAACATATTAGCTGAGCTCCCACACATTTTTTTTTTTTTAGATAATTATTATGGGCCATTATTCGAAGCACAAACCATATGATATGTCCACCCTGTCATGGACATATATATTACTGTTAAATACGTTTTCATTGCAAAATTAAGATGCAAATTATATTATTAATTAATTATATATTATTAAGGGTATCATATCCCTTTCCGAAACGGGGTTATTAAAAAAATAATATAATACTAATAAATAATATAATCACATCCTCAATCACATTTATACCCCCATTCATTTTAGTTTTTAGCAATATTAACCACAAGTAAATGCTATATCCACCCTATCATGTATTATGTATGTGTCATGAGTCTAAGTGGCCGACAGGGTGGACATTTTGGAACTAGGACAGGGTGGACATTTTGAGCTTCAATTAGCATATTAGCTAACAACAAACTGTTACTAGCTCAATAGTTCGGTTGTTGAAGAGAATTTGGTATATTTAAACGTACATATTTTGAAAATATTTTGACCTGATATCACTAAAGGGGATGGCCTTTTCTTAAAGGGGCGGACTCCCCAATATGACAGGGTGGACATTTTGAGCTTCAATTAGCATATTAGCTAACAACAAACTGTTACTAGCTCAATAGTTCGGTTGTTGAAGAGAATTTGGTATATTTAAACGTACATATTTTGAAAATATTTTGACCTGATATCACTAAAGGGGATGGCCTTTTCTTAAAGGGGCGGACTCCCCAATATGACAGGGTGGACATTTTGAGCTTCAATTAGCATATTAGCTAACAACAAACTGTTACTAGCTCAATAGTTCGGTTGTTGAAGAGAATTTGGTATATTTAAACGTACATATTTTGAAAATATTTTGACCTGATATCACTAAAGGGGATGGCCTTTTCTTAAAGGGGCGGACTCCCCAATATGACAGGGTGGACAACCATTCAAGGGACATGGACAAACTCTTCTTTTATTTTATTAAATAAAAATATTGTTTTTATTACCAAATGATCAATACACTCAAATTGTGTAATGTCTTATTTAACAAAATATTAATAGGAGAACAAAATTTTTAAATTATATGATTTGACAATATTCTACTATCATTCAAATTTAATGAGCAGTGCATGTGACAAAGCAAAATAGTGTGCATCCTCTTACACAAAACAAACAAAAAAAAATCTAGAAAATGAATCTAGAGAGCCAAGTAATGCTTTTGTTATGAATATAAAACTCTGCCTAATATAACACACCCATTCATAGTAATTTTTTATGTTAAGTTATAATGGCAAATGAGTTGTTTATGTACAGGACACCAAAAGGCACCCTACAGTGATATTGATCCATACATTGTCATAGCATTGAAAGATGTTCTTAGAACATTCTCGGAACGTCCTTATGATGTTGTTTGTTCTCGACGAATGTTCTAGGAAATTTTTTGCAACCTTTAAATAACATTAAAATCGGACATATGGACATATGAACAATCTTAGAATATTAAAAATATACATTCAAATAAAGTTATATTGGGGTTAAAACAAGTTCGAACGTTGTTTTGCAACCTTTAACGTTCTAATCACGACAAGAAATCTGGACGTTTTAGAACCATTTCAAAACAATGTTCCCACAACGTTTTCATAACCTCACCTGGGTTCTTATCTTATTTGAGAACCCGTGAATTATGGACGATTCCTTACACTTTTAGAAATATTTCACTTTATTTTGACATAGGCTAAAATAATTTACCATACTATGCAAAATTGCTGTGAGATAGTAGAGACAATTGTTAACAATATTGTTTAAATTGATGGACGAAATTCTTTAATAAAATGGAGCGAAGAGTAGGAAAATGATAAATAGGCCTATTATTGGTGCATTATTTCCTGAAGGTATATACTGGCTTTCATCTCGCACCTATCCGGTTATATTTCTTCTTTTATATATATATTGTATTATATTTAATCTCCTCTTGCGTTTAAAAACAACTCGACATGGTGTAAAAACGGAATGGAACAAAACGCATGGGAGACGTGTTTTTTTGTTTAAAGTTGAGCTGTTTTTAACTTTACAGCGCGTCTTTAAACGCAGCGCGTTAGGAATAAACGCAGGACGCGACGTAACGGTCAGAGACGTCCGTCTGACGCATGTGTATGTGTCTAACAATTCAAAACAGAGCAGACGTGTGAACGCCTGCTCTATTCTGTGTGAACGCCCCCCAGAACGCGGGTCATTCATCGAGCCACTGAAGGGTGTCCATCCGTCCTCTTACAGTACGTAACCATGACAACAGCCCCGGATGGTGGAGCGCGAGGGTAGACAGGTGTTGGGTTGCGCAGAGGAGAGACACCTACGCGATCGCTCCATACTTTCCCATGTATCCTGCCTTCATCTTCTGCACGCGAGGATCTCTGTCGGGAACCACCATGGTGCATCACTCTGGATCCATACAGTCCTTCAAGCAGCAGAAGGGTCAGTGAGAGCGCTGTTTTTGCGGGGGTTTGCGTGTGATATAACGTGTTTTGAGGGAAAGTGCGGCTCTGGGCAGCTGTAGCTCATGTCCCGGTTTGGAGATGCTGTCATGATATGCTCAACTTCACGATCAAGTGTTTGGCGCATATTGGTTTGCTGCTGGATGCCATTGGAATATAATATCGCTCTAATGAATAGATCACGAGTCAAACAATTGTTTTGCTTATTCGCGTTTAGATCTCACGGATTTGAATGATTATGGCATAGGAGAAGTTTTCAAGGCTTTCAAAAAACATGTAAATATATATTTATTTGATTCCCTTTTTAGAAAACCTTAAAGGAATGCTAATGGAATTCATATCATAATTTGGTACTGGCTAAACTGGAATTTGAATTTATTTATTTTTATTTTTGAACAACTATTCATTTTATATATATATATATATATATATATATATATATTATAAATGTATTCTACTTTTATTTACTATATGATAGTTTTATTTTAGTACATTTTATTGTCTTTGTTTGATCCCATATTTAAACATGTAAGCACAGAAATTCTATTAGCAGTTCTTATTTTTATTATTTTTTGGATCAGGGATGTCTATCTGATATCTCTCTATTTTTATATTAAAGCTACACATCTGTGAAGTTCAACAACAACAACAAGCTCTAATGTTACTTCATTGGATTTATTTTCAAGGCTTTAATAACACATTTAAATATATTTAAATCCTTAAAGGAATGCTAATGGAATTTATATCATAATTTGGTACTAATGTGTTCATAGTGGAAAAACTGGAATTTGTTTGTTTGTTTGCTTAAGAAATGTATATTATTTAAAATATTGTTTTGGTAACACTTTACAATAAGGTGCATTAGTTAACACAAACTAAGAATGAACAATACTTTACAGCATTTGTTAATCTTATTTAATGTTAATTTCAGCATTTACTAATGCATTGTTAAAATCACAAGTTGTGTTTGTTAACATTAGTTAGTGCACTGTGAACTAACATGAATAAACAATGAATGACTGTATTTTAATTAACATTAACAAAGATTTTAAATTAGATTAGATCATTTGTTCATGTTAGTTAATACATTAACATTAACCATTTTATTTCATTGTATATATATATATTCTAATTGTTTTAGTACATTGTATTGTCTTTGATTTATCCCTTATTTAAATCTGCAAGGACAGAAATTCTATTAGCAGTCCTTAAAGATGTTTTGATCAGGGATATCTCTCTGATATCGCTCTATTTTTATATTAAAGCTACTCATCTGTGAAATTCAACAACAGCAAGCTCTAATGTAACTTCACTGGATTTATTTTTGGCGTTTGAGTTTTGCATTGCACTGGACATTGATTCGCTCTTGTTGTTCTTATTTCTGCAGTTTTGGGGATCAGTAACATGAACCATAGACAAACTAATGTTACTGGTAGTTCTTGACTCAGGCTTATGGGAAAACACTTTCCATTGATCTTCCTTCATTTTGTTTAATGGGGTCGCCACACACACTAAGTGTTCATCTGCCTATTAAATCGCATTGTGCTGAAAATCGCTGCTCTCATGGTGATTCTGACTGAATTGATGATTTGATTACAGTGAAATGGAAAAGAAGGGCCACTTTTGCAGGTTTTAGTAGTTTTTATGGGATGAAAAGGACAGCAACTTTGGTGCACTGTTGTGACATTAGAGGCATATGTTACACTTTGTTTTGATAAAGTGCATTTGGTCCTTGTATTGAAGATATGAGATGCAGTAACACAAACAGATATGATTACACTTCTCAGGATGTGGTCAGTGTAAACAAAAGCACTTGAGGAAATATCCCTATAAAATCTCATTATTACAGCATGCTATTACGGAGATTTAACTGAGAGATAGAAGAGGATAAAAGACTGCATTGTCACTTAGTAACTAGCAGTCTGTGTTTGAGCATAGAATATTCACAGCACTCCGTCTCATTAAGCAGATCTAGCCTATTTTTGCATCATTCTTCTGCAGCAGTTTAGCTTAGAGAACCAAAATCCATCCAGAACATTGTCTTGTTTCAGTCTCATGCAGCCATTTAGCAGCCATGACTATACATGTTTGTTTTATGGAAAATTAAATAATAATAATAAAAATACAACAACAACAATAATAACAGTAATAATAATAATAATAATAATAATAATAATAATAATAATTATTATTATTATTATTATTAGATATAATAATAATAACAACAACAACAAGCTCTAATGTTACTTCATTGGATTTATTTTCAAGGCTTTAATAACACATTTAAATATATTTAAATCCTTAAAGGAATGCTAATGGAATTTATATCATAATTTGGTACTAATGTGTTCATAGTGGAAAAACTGGAATTTGTTTGTTTGTTTGCTTAAGAAATGTATATTATTTAAAATATTGTTTTGGTAACACTTTACAATAAGGTGCATTAGTTAACACAAACTAAGAATGAACAATACTTTACAGCATTTGTTAATCTTATTTAATGTTAATTTCAGCATTTACTAATGCATTGTTAAAATCACAAGTTGTGTTTGTTAACATTAGTTAGTGCACTGTGAACTAACATGAATAAACAATGAATGACTGTATTTTAATTAACATTAACAAAGATTTTAAATTAGATTAGATCATTTGTTCATGTTAGTTAATACATTAACATTAACCATTTTATTTCATTGTATATATATATATTCTAATTGTTTTAGTACATTGTATTGTCTTTGATTTATCCCTTATTTAAATCTGCAAGGACAGAAATTCTATTAGCAGTCCTTAAAGATGTTTTGATCAGGATATCTCTCTGATATCGCTCTATTTTTATATTAAAGCTACTCATCTGTGAAATTCAACAACAGCAAGCTCTAATGTAACTTCACTGGATTTATTTTTGGCGTTTGAGTTTTGCATTGCACTGGACATTGATTCGCTCTTGTTGTTCTTATTTCTGCAGTTTTGGGGATCAGTAACATGAACCATAGACAAACTAATGTTACTGGTAGTTCTTGACTCAGGCTTATGGGAAAACACTTTCCATTGATCTTCCTTCATTTTGTTTAATGGGGTCGCCACACACACTAAGTGTTCATCTGCCTATTAAATCGCATTGTGCTGAAAATCGCTGCTCTCATGGTGATTCTGACTGAATTGATGATTTGATTACAGTGAAATGGAAAAGAAGGGCCACTTTTGCAGGTTTTAGTAGTTTTATGGGATGAAAAGGACAGCAACTTTGGTGCACTGTTGTGACATTAGAGGCATATGTTACACTTTGTTTTGATAAAGTGCATTTGGTCCTTGTATTGAAGATATGAGATGCAGTAACACAAACAGATATGATTACACTTCTCAGGATGTGGTCAGTGTAAACAAAAGCACTTGAGGAAATATCCCTATAAAATCTCATTATTACAGCATGCTATTACGGAGATTTAACTGAGAGATAGAAGAGGATAAAAGACTGCATTGTCACTTAGTAACTAGCAGTCTGTGTTTGAGCATAGAATATTCACAGCACTCCGTCTCATTAAGCAGATCTAGCCTATTTTTGCATCATTCTTCTGCAGCAGTTTAGCTTAGAGAACCAAAATCCATCCAGAACATTGTCTTGTTTCAGTCTCATGCAGCCATTTAGCAGCCATGACTATACATGTTTGTTTTATGGAAAATTAAATAATAATAATAAAAATACAACAACAACAACAACAATAATAATAATAATAATAATAATAATAATAATAATAATTATTATTATTATTATTATTAGATATAATAATAATAATAATAATAATAATTATTATTATTATTATTATTAATATAATAATAATATCATTATTAATATTAATAATAATAATAATAATAATAATAATAATAATAATAATATTATTATTATTATTATTGTTAATGTTATGATTTGTTTATTTTTCTTTTAGTTTATTCAAATAATAATAATAATAATAATAATAATAATAATAATAATAATAATAATAATAATAATAATAAACAAGGACCGTAATTTATCATAATAAATAATCATAAAAATGTTATTATTACTGTTCTGGATTTAATTTAATTTAATTTATTTTCCTTTTTTATTTTATTTTAAGTTATTTTATAATTAAATATATAATTACATATACAAGCACGGATAATCCTGATATTATGCAGTAGTTCCTGAGTTAATTCACTCAGCCTGATTACTTTTCTGCAGATTTGCTGATACCAAATTGCTATTGCCACTGGGAAAGCTTTACAGGGACAGTAATAGTAACTAAGGAGGGCAGAACCACACCTGTGAGGACACACTTTATTAACAAACCCTTCCTCATTTTATCTCTGAATGTAGTGATTAGAATGAATGGCTCCAGTGTGATGCCGTTTCTTGTGCCACAGTAAATTACACATTTCCCCTTTAAGCGTAATGATAGTTGCGTGTATTTATAGTGCCACTTTGCATCCTCACTACCTAGACGCGACTCTGTCACGGTCATTAGCTATCGATCTAAGAGCGGATATACAGATTATTCCAAGCATTAGAAGCTCTTTAATGACTCACAGTTAATTATTTAGGATTCATGCAGCATGACAGGACTGAGATAAAGCCACCGAACACTGTTTCTTAGGTTTTCACAGGAGACTAGAGCACATTTATGTGCAATTTCAGGTTATTAAAGTAAGCAGTCATTCAACAGATGCTTTTATTCAAAGTGACTTCCAGTGCATTTATTACACTGGCAGTCCCTCTGGAACAATGGCTCGCAATCCGTGAAGGTCTCTAGAAAGCTAAACTGGGTTTCAGTTAATATGAGCAGTGCAGGCCTAGGAATGGATCGAGCTGTTGGGAAGCTGGTAGCTTATGGCCCATTCTTTGTGGGACTGAACTAGTGGCCTTCCACTGTTATACAGCCCTATAAGAATATTATAGGAGTATATAGAGTGATAATATGGAAGATGGACTTTAATGTTACCAAAATATGAACTTTATTGGTACCAAAAAATGGACTGATAGGCTGCATTTGCACTTCAAGGCTCACTGCAGAGATGAGATTTTGATATGATTTTTGTCCTGTATGATTACATGGGAATTTGTTTAGATTAATGCACTGAAACACTGATCTAGGATACATTTCCTGTATAACAGCATAACTCACTGCTTAACTGCCATCAACTAGATAGGCATGACTGTGTTCTGAATCATTAGTTATTTTGTTGCAATACAGAATCCGAGTCGTTATTGACGTCGATATGCGTGGTTGAGTAATAACATAAGCTAATTAACTAGTTTAAGATTGAATAAATGCCAAATTATTGCTGTAAATAATAAACATGGCATCTGAGGACTACTTAGCTATTTTGTTCTCTGTTCTTACATTCAGATGTTTGATTTAATGGAGTGTCTATTTACACTAAAGGCAATTAGCCCGCCTTGTTGGCAGAAGCTATTTACACTTAACTCTGTTCACCATCGTGTGATTGGGCTGGACCACATTACAAAAACGGACATCAATCAATGGCTTCAGTGGCGTAGGTGATAAAACGCTTGATGTATTCTTTATGACACGAGCAACTTTTGCCTTTTGCCGAACTCATTCATCTCCCTTTTCACATCTCTTATCACATCGGAAAGGCATTTATTTTCAATAAAAATGAAGGAAATAATTGAAATGTTGAAAATAAAGTATCAGGTAGGGTTAGGGTTAGGTTGCTCCCAATAAGGCAGCACTTAATACGTTATTATTGCATACTGTTTTACAATGTACTACAATACTAAGGTGCAGATATTTTCCATTATTTGTAGTAAGTAGTATACAATAAATAGCAGAAAATACTGCTATTTTTACATAGTGTAAATAGAATCGCCACTGCCTTGATTCAATCGCAGCTCCCCTCTTACGATTATAGAGCACATACAAACATGAACACTCTTTAGAAATGACTTATTCAACTGAATATCTAAAAGATGTTGATGCATTTTGCTCAGGAGCATGATCTATTAAAGTCCACATGCCATACTAACAAGAAACTAGGTCGAGAGCTGTAGTTCCAACTGCAAAAGCTTGTGAGACTGTTTGCGAATGTTTGTTGGAAATGTGGTTTTTAGAAAACTTGCAATCTTAGTTTGTTAATAGTGCTTTTTGGGAAATGCATCAATGACCGTGTGGTTGCAGCTTGTCTGTGCTCTTATAAGTAAACACAGATATTGGTGGACATTTTGCAGGTAAAACTTACTGTGTGACTTGCGGAAGAGCAAATTTGATGTGCTAAATCAATGATCTAAATGAGGCTTGAGTAAGTCTTAATGATACATTTTCATTCCAAACAAACCGAGACGTTGGGAAAGCAACAACAACTTGGTCTTTAGCCTGGCCAAGCAGAGAAAACAGCCAACAGACCAAACTGACCGACCTGAGATACCAGCAAACTAGTGCTGGCTCATTTAAACTGTTCTACTGTTATTGCTGTCAGCAGTGATATTCCAGTTCTGCATCAAAGAACGGCCCTGAAGCTTCCACAGATGCCTGACTAAAATCCAAATATCCACTGACCCCAGAACCTTGCCTGTCTCAAGTGTTTCATGATGAAATAACTACAGCAGGAAGCTGGCATTTTACCTCTTCCTATGTTTCTCTTTCTTGTTGCGTTCTTGTTTGTGTTTTGAGGGTTTCTCCTTTTTTTTCCCCTTTTCATTCTGACACATCTGTGCAGTTAAATGAAAACAGGATTTTGCCCAAACAGTGCATGCCCTTGACATAAGAGTGATGTGTGGAGACTGCAGAGGAATAAACGTCCCATTCAGTGAAGGTGAGATGTGATGGGAATAGAGAGAAAGAGACTCTTTGATGTTTAGGCCTCTGCAGAAGAGTGGATTTTATATTCAGGTATGTCCACATCAAAGCATGTTTGGCCACAGACTCCTTGACTGGCTTGCAGTGTATCTTATCACATTATTACAGAAATATGCAGTGCCAGGATAATGCATTTTGAGTATAATGTTCTATGCAAATTGTACCATTTGAGTGTTGATAATGGATATTACACTAATTAATGCTCTCATAATACAATTCCATAATTAATGAAAATCTGTAATTTAGCATTTAATCGTGAAAGTGTGAGATGAATTCTCGGCTATTGATAATTATAGGAAGTGTGACAGACGGCTGAGGATGGATTTTTTTTTTATTTACCATATAAAAAACTGAAGAACTGAAGCGGACTTGAAAATACGCTCTCAAATTCATTTTAGGTTGAGGGCCGGATTGGACTAAGGCTACATCCACTTTAATCTGGATACATTTAAAAACAAGAGACATTTTTGCTCAGCGAAAACTGAGTTTTTTGAAAATGCTCTCCCAAATTGCTGTTTTTGTGTTGTAGTTTAGACAGTGAAAAATTAAAGTATTTGAAAATGATGATACCCTGTTGTGTCTGCTATCCAGTTTTGTAGTGTTGTTAAAGACAAATGTTGCAATGTACAATCTTTATATTACATTCTGATAGAAAATGAGATCAGTTGTGTGTTAAATCATACATGGAATGGCGATTTTGTGTGCGACCTGGACACATCAATAGTGGGATATTTTGATAATGCAACTGTGCCAGAAAAAAAAAAATATATATATATATATGTTACTGTGTCTCTATATGTCTCTCTGTATCATTTTAGTGAGCTTTTATGAAGTTGCATGCACATTTGCAGTAATATTATTGTGGATATTTTTTAGATTAAATATAAATACGAAATTAGGGACTATTAACCAAACAACCAGAAAAGTGAGAAACCATCCACTACTCTATAACTTAAATGTAATAAGTCTAAAATTAAACAGCAACTCTAGTTTTAGGCTTATAAAAGAACTGCATGAGTAATTTGAATTACATGCCTGCTTCTCAGCCAGAATCCAACAGCACTGAATAAACACTTCTAGCACAGTTTTAACAATACATCACCAGTGCTTGGACATGAGAATAAGAGTCGGGCTGACACAGATGTCACCCAGCCTATAGTAAAATATACAGTACACTGTAAAAAACTAAACAAAAAAAAACATCTGTAAAATATACAGTAAAAAAAACTGGCAGCTGTGGTTGCCAGAATTTTGCAGTAAAAATACGGTAGCAAACATTTTAGGTTTTACGGTTTTAACTTAAATTTACAGGTAAATACCGCAATTTAATTAACTGAAATAATGTTAATATACCAACCTATTGAAGTACTGAAATTTGTTTTGTACCTTTGTAATACACTGATAACCATCAAAAGCAGGTTGTGATGAGAGTCACATTATGAACCAAAGCCCATCAAAAGCAGCTTTTAAATATTAACATATAGAAGGTGCACAGTGTCATTCACACAAACACTAAACACCATCATGGTAACACACATGCAGTTTACAGTATATAATGCAAAAACATGAATTTAACAACATTAGTGTAACAAATGGTCCACTGAAGGCGAGTTTAAGAAGCCATGTGCAGCTTTTATTTAACAAAGTGAAATCCAAAATCATGTCAAAAATTGACTTGAAACAGACTTGACCAGACACAGACTTGACCAGGTATGAACATAAACACAACTCACCAACAGCAGGTTACACAGATAATACTCGACAAGAGACAATAGGTGTGTTCGACTTGAAGCGGCGCTGTGCATGATCAGTGTATGTCATCAAAGTACTGCGAGAGCGATTCAAAACCATAAGGATCCGTCTGCTCTCTTATCGCTCTCACGGTACTTTGATGTCATACACTGATCATTCTGCGCAGCACCGCTTCAAGTCGAACACACTAGTGATGGGTCGTTCGTGAACGATTTGTTCTTTTTGAACGAATCTTTAATGTGACTCGGGAAGAACGAGTCGTCTCAGGGAGTGATTTGTTCAGTCGCGCATGCGTAACATCCTATAGGTTCTGTACTGGAATTAGTTCACCTGTTTCGAGTCTTCGGATTTGAGTCGTTCGTTCATCACGTGACAGCCTCATACACTAACCTATGCAGTCAGAGCCGGAAAGAGAATTGATTCGTTCACCTCCCGAGTCCTTGGGTTTGAGTCGTTCGTTCTTTTGTCACGTGACGTGACAGCTTTGGGCAGATAAATTAGTTAATTTACAACCTTCCTTACAAACGGGTGCATAGTCATTATTATTATTATTATTATTTACTCGTACAGTTATGTGATGCATTTCTGGTCTCAAATTATTGCTTTTAATTTCTGTCATGATGGTTCTTTTCCATAATACTGAATGTAGTAATAAAGATAATAAAGAGTTGGTTATGTTTTAATTAAATTTATTTATTTTTTTGGAGTCTAATCTTCATAAAATACAATACCTTGTTGTATTTATGTCTTTTGAGTTAACCCTTTAGATTAGACTATAGTGTTACTGACTATACTTTTGTAACATATGACACTTTAGACATTAACACTGTGTACACACTCTTGAATTGTTTTTTTATTGTTTATTTTTGTGCCAGAAAAAGCTTTAGCAAAGAGGATAACTATTCCAAAATGAATTAAAACAATTTAAATAAAAAATACAAGAAAATTAAAATATACTAAAGCCACAGAGCCAGATCTTAACCTTAATATTTTAAACTAACATTAATCATTCATATTCAAAATGTTATTTGCTTTCACTTTATGTCATTGTGTCCTTTTTGACCCATCTTCTTATACAAATATTAGACCAATATGTCAAGTCTGCCTAGGAAAAACAATTATACCAGCAAAGTCAAAATTGGAGTAAAAATGAACAAACTATAAGTGCTTTGTAATTTTAGGCTTGTATTTTTTTAATTATATAGTTATATTATATGTTTATTGATAGACAAAGACAGTGAAAGGACAAATCAATCAATATTTTATTTATAACAGGGTTTTATTTATTTATAAAATAACACAGATCCTCAAGAAACAGTAACAAAAACATAGTGACAGAAGTGAACAGACCATTTTTATTTCTCGGAAAATGCTTATTACACATATTTTGATAATTTTATGATAATTCTTAAATATGATCCAACATACAAAAAATACAGTTTTACTTTATAGTATTTTACAAGTGGTCACGTGACAAAAGAACGAACGACTCAAACCCGAGGACTCGGGAGGTGAACGAATCAATTCTCTTTCCGGCTCTGACTGCATAGGTTAGTGTATGAGACTGTCACGTGATGAACGAATGACTCAAACCCGAAGACTTGTCAGATAAGAGGTGAGGTGAGGTGAGCTAATCAAGACCCAGGTAAACGATAAATGAATCTTTTCTGTCTCTTATAGCATTATAGTTTGTATTGTTTGTAGTGTGATCAACGTTTGCATAAGTAGTAGATGTGTTAGGGAAGTAGCACGTAACATTTTAATTATATTTTGCTAAAATGAACGAAATGACTCAAAAAAGATTCGTTCATTTTGCTGAACGAGACTCAAAGGTCCGAGTCAGTAAAATGATCCGAACTTCCCATCACTAGAACACACCTATAAATACCAAACAATAAGGGTCACATGATGCAAAACAACCAATGGGAAGCAAGGCACATGACTAAGACAACCAATCACAACATGACACACAGACAAGAGTATCACATGACATGATCACATGAGGGGCAAGGAACATATGACAGGAACATGAAACAAGGCAAAATATCAAAATAAAAGACCAAAAAAACCTAAACAAGAAACAAAACCCAAGCCCCACATTACAATTAGATGTAACATACAACCCTATTGTACAAAACTGATAAGAAAAACTAAGAAGAAACATAGATCATCAAATTTGTTCTTTTTCACTTCCAAGAACGGTATACTACCGTAAAATTACATGTAATGTCCAATACAGTTTTTCACCGTATATAGTAGGGGAACTTACTGTTAACCATTTAACAGGTTTTTACTGTAGCATATTTACAGACTTTTACCGTTAAATTCACAGTCATTTTTGTGTGATACCAGCTACTGACTGCTTTATCAAAACTCTTTTCAGCCACAGACCTTGCAAACTTTGTCAAATCCAGTGTCTAGTTCCTCCTCAGTAGCACTCATACTGTACAAACTGACCTGGCTCATTTGGAGCATTTGTTTTCAGAACCTGGAGCATTTTCCTCTTTAGGGTGTACTCACACTAGGCCTTTAACCGAGCCAGAGCGCGATTATCCCTCCTCCCCACTCCCCCGCTGGCCTGCACTCACACTTGCAATAAGCTTTCTGGGCCGGAGCACGCTTGCGTCATGTACGAGATAACGGAGAAAACCACTTTTGCTAATATTCTGCCGAATAATTAATAATAATTAATTTATAATTTATGCCATGCACTGATTTTCACTTGTATGTATCAGAGAATTATTACGGAGGCAGCTGACGTTGATGACGTTAATTAAATAATTTGTAATGCATTACAATATTGCGTTACTCCCTAAAAAGTAACTAATTGTGTTACTTTTAATGGAAAGTAAAGGGTTATGTTACTTTTGCGTTACTTTTTCTCTGGGCTAGACTGGGGGTTTTTTTAATAAAAAAAGGTTCTATTTTTAGCAAATGTAAAAGACCTTTCACACCAAAAGTGAAATGAATAAGCCTCAGGCTGAATGAAATGTAAATTCACAGCTGTGCTGCCATTCAGGATTGCATGAAGCATAGGACACTCATTTTTGCCTAGTAGTATGGTTGAATTGGATCATCGAAGGTCAACAGCAAAGACACTGGTTAAAATGGGTTTAAATACACCAAGGATATTTGTGTTATTTAACACTGTATTTATACTTCACAATTGCAGGTTTGCGTCATATTCTGAGTTTATATTTCACTGTATTTATTCATTTTGAGGGATTCTGTAAATACATGTTCACATTTAGTCTAGAACTACAGTAACGTCATGTTCACACAGCACTCAACGCCTCTGCACTTACTCCACATGCAGACAGGAGAGCAATTGTTACTTATTTGAAAAAGTAGCTCACATATTTTCATGTAAATGAAGAACGAATGTATTACTTTACTAGTTACTTGAAAAAAGTAATCTGATTACATAACTCACATTACTTGTAATGCTTTATCCCCAACACTGATTGTAACATTTTAATATCCTTGTTTTGGAACAAAGTGATCAATCTACTGGTGCAAACGCCCTTAGTTTCCCAGTTGACGTGGTTAACACTTTATTTTGATAGTCCACTTTAGATATTCTGCTAACAGTAAGTAACTTTATAACTACATGTCAACTAGCAGTCATTAGAGTATTAGTAGACTGTCTGCTTAATATCTTCTAAAACTTTATTTTGATGGGTCCACAACATACAACATACTGAGTATGAGAAACTTTGCAAGTATGTGTCAACTTATTCTACTAACCCTAAACCTACCACAACAGTCTACTCTGAGAGTTAGTAGACATGTAGTTGCAAATTAATGAGAAATACTTGACATGTAGTTGCTAAGTTATTTATAGTTAGTAGAATGTTTAAAGTAGACTATCGAAATAAAGTATAACCCAAACGTGTTGCACAGCAGTGAGCCTCTTTGATAGGAACTAGCAATTTCAGACAACTTTTGCTATTTTTTAGGAGCTATATATATATATATATATATATATATATATATATATATATATATATATATATTAGGAGTGTCAACGTTAACGCGTTAACGCAGGGCTCGCAAAATCGCTAGCCCGACGTCCCGGGGCTATTGTGTTTTCCAGTCGGGCTACCAAAATGTTTCACTGCCTGCCCGACGGGCTCCTTAAATACAGATCTCCCGCGGGTCCTTATAAACAATGAAAGTGAGTTGTATCAAAATTAAGGCCATAAAAAGTTTTAAATACGTTAAATGGTATAAGAAATGTCTTAATTATAATTTCAAGAGGTCTTACAGTTGGGGACGGAAAGACAAGAGTCGCGCGATAAGGCAGGATTAAACTTCAAAAGGCAATGATGTCATTGAATAAATATGAGCACGGCACGTTTCAAGTCAAAACGCGGCACGGATGTCTTTATGTGAATGTATCTGAAGGGAACCGACTGTCTTCAGAAACGTGTCGTTGGCATTTTAATTTCATTTTACCTATAATTCCTGATAAAGCAGCATTTATGAGCACTGAGCTGCTTTGTGTACAGCGTTTCCAGGGAAACCGCAATATTTCAGCGCTCCTAAAGCGCCACCTCGTGGCAGAGAGTGAATCTGCATTTACAATAAGCCTTTCTTTCTGTTTATGGTCAGATCAATGCAAATATCAACTCATGTTTTTACGCAGCAAACACATAGTTGTAAATGAGAAAGAAGTTGATGTGCCTTCTAAAAATCTAAACAATTAAGACAGTAATATTTATACGTTTTAAATTAACATAATAATTTATATGCTTGATTGATCCCTTTTCATAAAAACGGTCTATAGCCTGAAACACTGTTGTATAAGATTTTTGTTTTTGTGAAAACCTGTATCTGAACTGCAAATCATGTAATTTTATGGCTCAAAACTATATGTTACTATAGACATTGTCCAACCCGCTCATTCTGTGTTCATTTTACTTGTGCGGCTCTTAAAATGGGTCATAAATTGCCCTAAATATATTTTTAAAAATTCTGCAGATACCCTGTAAATAGTGAAATAAAATTCCTTCCTTCATATTTGTTGATATTTGTGTATTGAAAATATTTTTGATTGACATTTAAACTCCTATCTGATTTTCTATATTTAAAAAAGATAAAAATAAATAAAATAAAATAGTAATTTTTTTAATTCGGGCTAGTTAAATTCATTTTTGGGCTACCAAAATCTGAAGAGTACCTGCCCAAAGGGCTACCAGGGATTTTGAAATCTTGTGAGCCCTGTAACGTATGCGATTAATCTAAAAATTTTAGTGCGTTAATATTTTTTTACGCGCATTTGATAAGGTTTGACCCCAACTTCTTCCCGTCATCTCAGTGCGGAAGGTCATCTATCATTGTGTGATGAGGGTACAGCAAACCAGTGTTTCCAGGGTAGCAGCACAAGAGGGCTATTTTGAAATACAGTCGCGGTAAAAATTACAGAGCCGTGGGTTGCGGTTTTTTGGGCTACTTTTATAATGTATCGCAGCCGCCCAAAGTGTATATAGACAAACAAAAATTAAAATAGATCCTTTTACTAATGTGTATTATACTTGGAATGTATACCTGGTAACTTAAGAACGGAGAGGCGGTTGTAGCATCACAAACAACGTGAGTTTCAGCAGAGCATACATGCTAAGGCTTTTACACAGCAGAAATAAACTTCACAACAGCCCCGTATAGATTATATTAGATAATAAACACACGATTACGATAGGATATTTGTATGTGATTTTCTTGAGTAGAATGTGTACATCTGAAATGCTAATTTGTGCAGCGATATAAAAGACTATAAATAGCATATTTTAACAACAGTAAATGACCAAATTCCACATGTGATCGCAAAAGGAAGTTATTACAAACACTTGATGGTGGTTTGAAGTGAGTTCTGAGTAAAAGTGTACTATTAATCTCATAAATTGTCTTATGACGCATGATGCTAATATTAGCTCTAATGCACCTGCAGAACAGGTCCAATTCTTCTTTATAATGCATTTTGTCATAATACTTCATGTAAGGTTGCAAGAAAATGTTTTGTTGTATTTATTTAGAAATACTTTTGATAACAGTTGGGTAAATGTATACTGGGATTGAAGCGATGTGGCTTGGTAAACGTTTTATTGCCAGAATAAAGGCTGATAATGGCCGAATAAAAACAAAAGAATAGGAGGATTATGTCTCATACCTGGCGGAAGTTCCCTTAAACTAGTTTGTCATGCATGTCTTTATTTCAACACATTTACAGGTAAATCCTAGTATTTTAAATTTGTGATTAATCATGATTAATCACAGTCCATGACTGTGATTAACGTGATTACATTTTTTAATCGATTGACAGCACTAATATATATATATATATATATATATATATATATGTGTGTGTGTGTGTGTGTGTGTGAGATTGTACATCACAATCCGTGGATGTGCCATCTCTGGGTTACATTATGTACATTCTGATGAAAACTGGATTATTGAAACCCAAATGGATGGGATCTGAAAACCAAACCAAAAAACAGCCAGAACTAGAGACCAACACACTTTCATTCAAGAAGAGCCACATGTGGCAGAGACATGAGGAATGTGATAAGCAGAAGAAATAAGATCTAATGCCAACCCGTGCCAAATAACCAACATTTCTCAGCTGCTGCCATGAGATATTTAATACTAAACACTGAAGACACAGTGGAGCACCAAAAATCAATTACAACCAGCACAATAACCCAAAGCCATAAACTGATATATGCCTCAGCGGCGGTGATAATTTATATGCCTCACTACAGAAGACGAGCAGCAAGCATCAGAACCCTCTTAGGACACAAAAACTGGAAGTCATAATAAAGATTTCACTGTTAAAGAAACCACGCCATATGGATAAACTCCTAGATGATTTCGGTCCAGAATTTTGTGATCGAAAAGCAAGCGGTTAGTTAACACGGGGTTCTGGCTGTTCTGATCTATTGCAGTGTAGCACAAACAGATTGGCCAGACACAAGGACTTCCTGCCACATGGGCCACTCTCCAGCAACTGTGAGTTAGTAGGAGGCTGACGATATCAACGTCTCGGTGCTTGGTACCACTTTCAGCTCTGGCTCTCGTGACTGTATATATGCTCAAGCTATATGCTAGATGTAATAGATAGGACAGGTGGTTGCTAGATAGGTAACATAGGTTGCTAAAAAGAGAGGGCCCACTTTCAGACAGACATGGCTTTCTCCGCAGGGGAGCTGTGAATTATCTTTTTTTGTGTCAAAGCAAGGGTGTGTGAGGATTGCACAACATCCCATGAGCCACAGACTTGCCACCTGTCATGTTACATAACGCACAGATGGGGAAGAGTTTCGCCGTAGATCACGGACACCAGACAGACCAATAGATTGATTTTTTAAAACAACAACCTGTGACCTGTAATTGTCAAAAATGTGTTATAGCAAGGGCTTTTATAAATGAATGTATGAATTAATTAATAAATACCCTAATTAGTTCTCATAGTTCTCATTCTTCTTCTTCAAAAAAAAAAGGTTACACTTTATAAGTAACTTTGCAACTACATGTCAACTAATTCTCAGAGTAGACTGTTAGGGTAGGTTTAAGGTTAGTAGAATAAGTTGACATATACTTGCAAAGTTTCTCATAGTCAGTATATTGTATGTTGTGGACCCATCAAAATAAAGTGTTAGAAGATATTAAACAGACAGTCTACTAATACTCTAATGACTGCTAGTTGACATGTAGTTGCAAAGTTACTTAAGTGTTAGTAGAATGTCTAAAGTGAACTATCGAAATAAAGTGTTACCAAAAAAAAGTGAATGGAAATTATTAAAATGGAAAAATGGTGGTACCGAATAAGACCAGGAATTGCTCTTTGTGAACTCAATCCACTATAAAAGCCATTTGCTTGCTCAAAAGTCTTGGGAATGTCAAGATTAATACAAACATTGATTATCTGACCTTGTTAACATGTTTCTTTGTAATAAAAACAAAGTGTAAATTGTTTCTGCAAAAAAATAAATAATAAATATTTGTATCCAGGGCATTTAAAAGTATTTAAACTTAAGCTTTAACGCTTTTTTTAATTTATTTTGGAAATCTTTTATATGTGACCCTGGAGCACAAAACCAGTTATAATATGGGTATATTTGTAGCAATAGCTAACAATACATAGTATGGGTCAAAATTATCATTTTTTTAAGTGGATATTAAGTAAAGATCATGTTCACAAAGATATTTTGTAAATTCCTCAAAAAATAAATCTCAATTAAAAAAAAAAAAAATACCCTTATAAATTGTTCACCTAAGTACATTAATTTATACCAACAAAACATATTTCTATGGATTAATCAGGTAGAAGTAGCTCTTTAAGAGTAATAAGTATTGGTTACCACTTTTTACACTTTGCAGACCAGAAAACCTTAGGCTGGGCTATATGTAAAATTAAGTATTTCAGAGAACCAACAAACAGCCACACACTTTGACAGCATTTGTAATAAAATAATATAACTTATTCCAGGATAAATAAATTTGAATTGTTGATTATATCTAAGGTTTAGCAAGACAGTAAAATATTTTTATATGATGGCAAGGGAATACACATGAGTAGACATTAGGTTTGTATATGTCTATGTACAGGGGAGACTGTGACATTGTTTGATAGCACTGAAAGAAATAGAGGAGAGTGATGGATTCTGTAATCTCCTGTCTTTATGTTTCAGCACATCACTGACTGGCTTGTGTAATTCTGTGCTGAACACAGTTAAGCTCTGGAAACGTGCCATCTGCTCCTAACTACACACTAACTTAAGGCCCAGTGTGATTGAGGGATTTCAGTTCTGGAGACGATAAAAAAAAAAATACTCACATGAAAAATCATGTTTTGGTAGTTTGTCACAATTTTTAAAGAAATAGTTAACCCAGAAATTAAAATTCATTGAAAACATACTCACCCTCAGGCCATCCAAGATGTAGATAAGTTTGTTTCTTCATCAGATTTGGAGAAATGTGTCATTCCATTATTTGCTCACCAATGGATACTCTGCAGTGAATGGGTGCCGTCAGAACAACAGCTGATAAAAACATCACAATAACCCACAAGTAATTCACTTACTTGTGGATTATTGTGATGTTTTTTTTTTTTTATCAGCTGTTTGGACTCTTAATCTGACGGCACCCATTCACTGCAGAGCATCCATTGGCGAGCAAGTGATGCAATGCTACATTGCAATGATACTCATCTACATCTAGGATGGCCTGAAGGTGAGTAAATTCTCAGCAAATTTTCATTTTTAGGTGAACTATTCCGGTAATTATTCTGTTACTTAATTAATGAAATTCATTAAGTACTAAAATATATACAGTGAGGAAAATAAGTATTTGAACACCCTGCTATTTTGCAAGTTCTCCCACTTAGAAATCATGGAGGGGTCTGAAATTGTCATCGTAGGTGCATGTCCACTGTGAGAGACATAATCTAAAAAAAAAAATCCAGAAATCACAATGTATGATTTTTTAACTATTTATTTGTATGATTCAGCTGCAAATAAGTATTTGAACACCTGTCTATCAGCTAGAATTCTGACCCTCAAAGACCTGTTAGTCTGCCTTTAAAATGTCCACCTCCACTCCATTTATTATCCTAAATTAGATGCACCTGTTTGAGGTCGTTAGCTGCATAAAGACACCTGTCCACCCCATACAATCAGTAAGAATCCAACTACTAACATGGCCAAGACCAAAGAGCTGTCCAAAGACACTAGAGACAAAATTGTACACCTCCACAAGGCTGGAAAGGGCTACGGGAAATTGCCAAGCAGCTTGGTGAAAAAGGTCCACTGTTGGAGCAATCATTAGAAAATGGAAGAAGCTAAACATGACTGTCAATCTCCCTCGGACTGGGGCTCCATGCAAGATCTCACCTCGTGGGGTCTCAATGATCCTAAGAAAGGTGAGAAATCAGCCCAGAACTACACGGGAGGAGCTGGTCAATGACCTGAAAAGAGCTGGGACCACCGTTTCCAAGGTTACTGTTGGTAATACACTAAGGCGTCATGGTTTGAAATCATGCATGGCACGGAAGGTTCCCCTGCTTAAACCAGCACATGTCCAGGCCCGACTTAAGTTTGCCAATGACCATTTGGATGATCCAGAGGAGTCATGGGAGAAAGTCATGTGGTCAGATGAGACCAAAATAGAACTTTTGGTCATAATTCCACTAAACGTGTTTGGAGGAAGAAGAATGATGAGTACCATCCCAAGAACACCATCCCTACTGTGAAGCATGGGGTGGTAGCATCATCTTTGGGGTGTTTTTCTGCACATGGGACAGGCGACTGCACTGTATTAAGGAGAGGATGACAGGGGCCATGTATTGCGAGATTTTGGGGAACAACCTCCTTCCCTCAGTTAGAGCATTGAAGATGGGTCGAGGCTGGGTCTTCCAACATGACAATGACCCGAAGCACACAGCCAGGATAACCAAGGAGTGGCTCTGTAAGAAGCATATCAAGGTTCTGGCGTGGCCTAGCCAGTCTCCAGACCTAAACCCAATAGAGAATCTTTGGAGGGAGCTCAAACTCCGTGTTTCTCAGCGACATGCACCTACGATGACAATTTCAGACCCCTCCATGATTTCTAAGTGGGAGAACTTGCAAAATAGCAGGGTGTTCAAATACTTATTTTCCTCACTGTAGCTCATGACATGTACATAAGGTTATTTGTGTTTAAGTAAAATGTGAAGCTATTGAGTTCACAGTATGATCAAAAAGATTAATTTATTATTTTAACATTATTATTTATGCATGTATTTATTTATTTTCACAATGTAAACAATTTAAATAACTTTATATTGTGATTTACCATTACAAAGATATAAATTTGCTCATGCCACCCTCTCATATTTTTAAGCTAGTGATTTTGCATTGTGTTGAGACCAAAGTTACAGTCCAGACTGATGGAAATCGAATTGATTAAACTCACAAATAATTCATTTAGGTTGCGTTGCACTTTGCTAACAATATCCCAGAATCAATCTAGCGGCTGTAAATCACGTGCATCTGAAAAAGCCTCAGTCAAGCTCCCCTAAATCCAGCCGCATCTGATCGTCAGCCAGCAGCCCCTTAACGTCCCGTAAAGACAGGCTCTGAGAGGGGTGTAGAGTTACCCAGCCCACTCTGCCTCGCTGATCTATAAAAAGCATCTGTTAGTGGGGCAGGGCGATGCAAAACTCCTGTGTGCCGAGAGTGGTGGGGAACCAAAGATGAATTATGCAAGGTTTTCAGATAGGGAAGACGGGCAAACCCACTGACCTCATTTCCTTCACTCTGTTCACTCTCTTGTTTCCCTCAAGCAAGGAAAGCTCTTTATTTCAACTTGTATTTTTTTTAAACTTTTTTCCTAAATACTTATTTTGTTCTGTAGCTCTCATCTGCTTTTCAGATAGCATTGCATCTTTCTTTTCCTTTTTTGGTTACAGTAGAATGAAAAAAATAATGCCATCAATCATAGTCTAGCCATATTCTAGATCTTAGCTCAGCTCTACATGCATTATATCAACACTAATCCAGCTGCATTCGTCATTTTGTTCAACAGCTGTCCTCACATGACATTTGGCTGTATTTCACGAAGCCTGTCAATAACACACAATATGTGTGTGTGTGTGTGTGTGTGTGTGTGTGTTGTGTTACAAGTTTAGGTCCTACTTTATATTAGGTGGCCTTAACTACTATGTATTTACATTAAAATTAATCATGTGGTACAATGCACTTATTGTGTACATACATGTTTTTACAGTGTACTTATATTAAAAAAATAGCTGCATGTTTACAGCTGCAATTAATTTCTGTAATTACATTTATAATTACACTGTTGACCCATCTCTTACAACTTAACCCACCCTTGTAGTTGCAAAGTTACTTACTGTTAATAGAATGTCTAAAGTGGACCCATCTCTTACAAATTAACCCACAAGTCCCTAACCTTACCCATATCCAAATCAATAGCAGCAAAAGTGTTTTGCAATACAATATGAACACAATAAGTACACTATGTATGTAAGTACATAGTAGTTAAGGCAACTTAATATAAGGGACCCAAGTTTATAATCAGTATGTATTGAAGGCAGTACAACATATGGTTACACTTTATATTAGGTGGCCTTAACTACTATGTACTTACATCAAAAAATAAGTACAATGTACTTATTGTGTTCATACTGTATTGCAAAACACTTCTGCTGCTATTGAGGTGTGATACGGGTAAGGTTAGGGACAGGTTTGGTGGTATGGGTACGTTTAAGCGTGGGTTAAGGTGTAAGGGATGGGTTAACAGTGTAATTATAAATGTAATTACAGAAATGAATTGCAGATGTAACTACATATAGGTATTTTTTTTAAATATAAGTACAATGTATAAATATGTATGTACACAATAAGTGCATTGTATCAAATGATTAATTTAAATGTAAGTACATAGTAGTTAAGGCCACCTAATATAAAGTGAGACCCAACATATTCTATATATGCATATGCTACATAGACTTTAGGTACTAAAGTACTTTTTTTTTTTACACATTCAGAATAGAAGACTAGTGTACTGAGTGAGCACCACACAGTATACACTATTCTACAGATCACACTGCTATGACGGAGATGCTGATCTCAGTCAAGGTTGACATTAGTTCCAGTTCATTAGTCACAATTTGAAATGGAAGCACATTGCATTGTGGGATACAGTATTCACATTATGTGGCACAGTATTCATGCAGTATTCTCCACACATTTTGTTAAATATAGTCGGTCTTCTGCCAGTCGTTTCTTATAATATTCAATAGTGCAGCTGAGAACTCTATGGTATTTATTGCAGTCAGTGGATCTGTTTAAAATGCAGCAAATGCAAAACACCTAAAAGTTAAACTGTGAGTCATCTTGAGATATTTATATGCAGTATAATTATCTAGGGTCATAACTTGCCTGAGTAGAAACTATTTTGAAATGTATAATGGTATAAAATGAAAAGTAAGCCAACATCAAAAATATTAAATGCATTTTTTTTTTTTTGGCAAATGGTTAATTTTAATTTTTTAAACACATACATAGCTGCAGGAATACACTATGTAGCATTTCACAGCGTGTTGTATAAAAACGTGAACAGCACACAGCTGTACTTGGATTACACGCAACGAGACTCTTGATCTGTTTAGAGTACCACTTTATCTTTATTATTGTGGTGAATTGCAGGTTTGAGAATCGAACTGTCCAGGTGGGGCACGTGTGTGAGCGTGCAGCAGGAGCACACACACACACACACACACACAGAGAGAGACAGATAATCTCACTCAATCACAAGGTCCTATTGGTTTTGCCTCCCTGGATAAATCCAGGATTGCAGATTTTTGCCCCTGGCACAGCAAGCATGGCACTGCACGAACAGCAGTGTTTGTTTTCTATGGGAACATTTATTATGTCGCTTCTTTTTCTCACGTTTTCAATTGGTGGTGGAGATGTGCTTGATAAGATTACACAGAACTGCAGCGCTAACAGACTGGACTGAATCCAACCAAAATACACTTTGCAGTCTGTCTGTCTTCCTTCGTTCCTCTGCATTACTGCCTTTCTGGAAGATTTTTGTATAGTGTTGCACACTGAAATTGTTGTGTTGCACTCTCATTTTTATTTAATTCTTCACTTTAACTTTCATATAAAGCATAGGATTATGTTTCTCTTCCTGATAAACCAGTATGAGCTCAGAGCTAGATTAAAATCTGGATCAAATAGGCCTTTATATATTTATATAAACCTACACAATGAGTTCACCAGAAGAACCTGCTCCTAAAACAGCATGTGCAGACATGTAGGATGTCTGGCTCAGTTATATGCTAGCATGACAATCAAAACTTTTTTTTTTATTATTGATTTTGTGGACAATTATTCAGTGCCTGATGTTATTCTAAATAATATTCTAAATGTATTAACTTGTCACTTGTCATTCATTGGCATCTATAAAAAGCACCTTTATTCTCACAAGTTCAATATCAGAATCAGAATCAGAAAGAGCTTTTATTGCCATGTATGCTTGCGCAAGGAATTTGTTTTAGTGTCATAAGCTTCCATTTAACTGTTCATGAATTGGATTGCCTGGGGGAAGAAACTGTTCTTGTGCCTGGCTGCCCTGGTAATTGGGGCTCTGTAGCACCGGCCAGATGGCAAAAGTTCAAAAAGGGGATGACTTAGATGTGAGGGATCCAGAGTGATTTTCTGAGCCCTTTTCCTCAATCTGGATGTATACAGTTCTTGAAGGGTGTGCAGGGGGGAAACGATAATCCGTTCAGCAGTCCGAACCGTTCTCTGTAGTCTTCTGATCCCTGATTTTGTAGCTGAGCCAAACCAGACAGTTATTGAAGTGAACAGGACAGACTCAATGACGGCTGAGTAAAACTGTTTCAGCAGCTCCTGTGGCAGGTTAAACTTCCTCAGCTGGCGAAGGAAGTACAACCTTTGTTGGGCTTTTTTTACAATAGAGATGATGTGAGTGTCCCAATTCAGGTCATGAGAGATGATGGATCCCAGGAACTTGAATGTCTCCACTGCAGTAACAGTGCTGTTCATGATGGTGAGTGGGGGGAGTGCAGGGGGGTTTCTCCTAAAGTCCACGATCATCTCCACTGTTTTGAGCACGTTGAGCTCCAGGTTGTTTAGACTGCACCAGACAGCCAGCTCCGTAACCTCCTGTCTGTAGGCAGACTCGTCACCGTCCTGGATTTAATTCCTTTAATTCCTGGATTTAAGTCCTGGATGAGGCCGAGGAGTGTGGTGTCATCTGCAAACTTCAGGAGCTTGACAGAGGGGTCTTTAGATGTGCAGTCGTTGGTGTAGAGGGAGAAGAGCAGTGGGGAGAGAACACATCCCTGAGGGGCACCAGTGTTGGTGGAGCGGCTGTTTGACATTTGACAATTTCCCCAGTCTCACTAGTTGCTGCCTATCTGTCAGAAAGCTGGTGATCCACTGACAGATAGAGCTAGGGACAGAGAGCTGGGTTAGTTTGGTCTGGAGGAGTGTAGGGATGATGGTGTTGAAGGCCGAACTAAAGTCCACAAACAGGATCCTCACATAAGTCCCTGATTTGTCCAGGTGTTGCAGGATGTGATGCAGTCCCAAGTTGACTGCATCATCCACGGACCTGTTTGCTCGGTAAGCAAACTGCAGGGGTCCAGTGATGTCCTTCAGATAAGCCAGAACCAGTTTTTCAAATGACTTCATGAAGACAGACGTTAGAGCCACAGGTCTGTAGTCATAAAGTCCTGTTGTCTTGGGTCTCTTTGGAACAGGGATGATGGTGGAGCGTTTGAAGCAGGAAGGGACTTCACACAACTCCAGAGATCTGTTGAAGATCTGTGTGAAGATGGGGGCCAGCTGGTCAGCACAGGTTTTCAAGCAGGCTGGTGTCACGCCGTCTGGGCCTGGTGTCTTCCTTCTCTTGTTCTTCCTGAAGACCTGGCGCACATCTTCTTCACTGATCTGAAGTACAGGAGTGGGGGAGAGGGGGGTTGCTGGAGATGTTAACGGTTGTGTAGAGAGATGGTCAGGATGGGTGTGGGGGGTTTCAAATCTACAATAAAACTCATTCAGGTCTTCAGCAAGTTGTTGATTCACCTCAGTGCTGGGGGATGGTGTCCTGTAGTTGGTGATGGCTTTCAGGCCTTTCCACACTGAAGCAGAGTCATTGGAAGTGAACTGATCTCCCAGCTTTTTAGCGTAGGTCCTTTTAGCCACTCTAATCTCCTTATTCAGTGTGTTCCTGGCCTGATTGTACAAGACTCTGTCCCCATTTCTGTAGGCGTCCTCTTTGGCCTAACGAAGGTGTCTGAGTTTTGCTGTAAACCATGGCTTATCATTGTTGAATGTTGCATAAGTCCTGGTGGGAGTGCATACATCCTCGCAGTAACTGATATATGAAGTTACAGTCTCTGTGAGCTCGTCCAGATTGGTGGCAGCAGCTTCAAAAACACTCCAATCAGTAAGGTCGAGACAGGCTTGTAAAACCCGCTCTGTCTCATTGGTCCATCTCTTTACAGTCTTCACCACAGGTTTAGCAGATTTAAGTTTTTGCCTGTAGGTTGGTATAAGATGAACCAGGCAGTGATCAGAGAGCCCCAAAGCTGCCTGTGGAACAGAATGATATGCATTCTTTATTGTGTTGTAACAGTGTAACATGCTGTCTGTATTTTGGCAGTTCACGTGAGAGATTTGCTTGATTAAAGTCCCCAAGAATTATTAAAACAGAGTCTGAGTGTTGTTGTTCTGTGTCTGTGATCAGATCACATGCGCTTGCGGAGGAATGTAAATACTCACGAGAATGAAGGAGCAAAACTCCCGCGGCGAGTAGAAAGGCCTACAGTTAATGAAGAGAGCTTCTAGATCTGAACAGCACATCTTCTTTAACCCTGTTACATCTGTACACCACCTCTCACTGATGTAGAAGCATGTCCCGCCACCGCGCGATTTCCCCGTTGATTCTACGTCGCAATCTGCTGTGATCAGCTAAAAGCCCAGCAGATGAAACGCGCTGTCTGGAATGGCGTCGTTCAGCCAGGTTTCCGTGAAACATAGAGCAGCAGAGTTTGAGAAATCCTTATTAGTCCGGAATATTAAGAAATGATCTACACTATAACATTGGGAATGAGAGCATCATAGAAAGAGTACTACTGTTTAATGTTTTTTATGTGATATCATCACATGTTGCCCATAGCACCATCTGCTCTTCTCTTGCACAGAAATCTCCAAACCGAGATAAAGCGGAGGAGATAATTAGTCTGCGTTTAGCTAATGGTAGGCTATGTCTTATTCTCTCTGCCTGTGGGGAGCTGCGGTTACTGTGGAGCGTAATGAATCTGGGCAGTGGTGATGCATCTCTACAGACAATATGGAGATATTACATAGATTCTGATGAGAGAGAGACACTCGTCATCTTAGCCATTTCAGCAGAACGTGTGTGTAAACGAGAAATCTAAATTTTACTACGCAACACCTGTGCCCACCAGACATTTATAAAGGAAATGTGCATCCACACAAGCCTGTCTGATTAAACCTTCAGTTATGAAGTATGCAGATGTGTTGTGAATATGTCTAAAAATAGTTTATGAGCCTTAGAGGCCTCAAACTTTACATTTACTTTATGTTATTGATTTGGTATATTACGTTGGGGGTAACGCATTACTAGTAACGTGAGTTCAGATTACTTTTCCAAGTAACTAGTAAAGTAACATTCATTTTTAATTTACAAGAAAGTTACTTTTTCAAATAAGTAACAGCAGTTACTTTGTTTTCCTATGTATTGACTGACGGCTGTCATGTTGCCATGTTGAGAGGAATCGGGGTAAGTGCAGAGACGTTGTGTGCACTTGTGTGAACACGATGCTTATTGTAGTTCTGGACTAAATGCTAGTTCTAGACTAAGTTCAGATTAACATAACATTTGTGTTTCATTTTTATTGGTGAGGAGTGTGGAACTTTCTTCTCTTGTGTCCTGTTCTTCATGTAATCCAGAATGGCAGCACAGGGTTTGTTTGAGCATGCGTTCTCTATAGTAAAGACATGAATTTACATTTCCTTCAGCCTGAGGCTTATTCATTTCGCTTCAAAATATTTCGCTAAAATATAACTTTTTATATAGAAAACAAACAATTCCAGGTCAGATAAGAAAAAAGTAATGCAAAAGTAACATAACGCATTATTTTAAAGTAAAGCAAAGCAATTAGTTACTTTTTAGTGAGTAATGCAATATTGTAATGCAAAACTTTCAAAAGTAACTGTCCCAAACACTGATCACTTACATCCATAAATGATTTACAGTGTATTCAAGCATAGATTCATAAATTGCCAATTTGAAAAGCTGTACAGAGGCACATAAATAGCGCTCCACATGACTAATTAATTTATGGTTAGACATAGCATGTTGTCATTTAATTATAGGTACAATTAAATATTGAATGAAAGCTTATTTATCACATATTAACCTTTCATTTGAATCATCCATCATCTTGGATTTATTTGTGTTCATTAAATTTTGGAACTGTCAAAGAATACATACAATTCTTTTAGAAAAGGTATCTTTTAGAAAAGTTTTGCGGGCACACATAAACGCTTCCCCGTAAGTTCAGTTTTACACGTTGTAAACAGAATTTCACACTGTAGACTCATTTTAAAAGGGGATTAGCACTGTTTAACTCTGGTAGAAAGCAGGGTTAAAACTGATTTTAATGTGCAAAATGTATGCAGTGGGAAACAATGCAGCCTTAGAATGTTGTGTTGTTGTTTTGCAACAGACAATCAATCATAAACTGCCTCAGTACTCACCTCATTAAATATTCATGTGTTTTGTACAATCTCAGAAACTTTCATGCTGTGTTCAGTTTATGTTCAGTGTGAAATGTCAAAATCTGGCAACCCAGGATTAATTACATTTTGAGTTTTTTTTTTTTTTTTTTTATAATAATAATAGCAGTGTTTTAAAAAATTCAACAAGCTCCCTTTCTCTCATAGGGAAAAGGTGAGTCAGATGTGTCTTGAAAAGAGGCATTGCATTGTGTTCATTAATATCTTTTTTTTGTTGCCCTTTTTGCCTTATACTGTACATGTGTGTTATTATTTTACCTACACAATTTGCGATACAAACGTGAATGATGCCTCGTATCATGCAGTGTGCTTTTGAATTATGGACAGTAAAATAAGAAAGAAGTCCATAGATTTACAGGGGGAGGGACCTAAATGGTGAGCCAACCATGGTTGCAAGTTCTGTCATTCTCCACATAGTTCAACAAAACAACAAGGATCAAAAATAGTGAGGCAGTCCTCAGATTCCAGTGTTGTTACAGCAGTGTTTTGGAGTTCTGGGTGTACTGGAGAAAGCTGCTGACTGAAAACAATATGTGTCAAAGTGATTAAAAAATGAAGGGATTTCTATTGTTTCATGTAAATGAATTATAAACCCTGACGTTATTACTGCAGCGCCTGTGCATGATGTCTTTAATGACAGTTCTGTATTAATGTGGTTGAAACGATGGCAGTGCGAACATGTTACATTAGTTTTGAGAAACAGCCATGACTAGCTAGCTAATTTCTCTAATAAAGCATCGTGCAATGGTGGTTAAGAATCTTGTACAGAAAACAAACACAACACTCTAGGAACCGCATAACAAAACATGGAAAATAACCACTGATAACACCCTATCTTGGTGGTTGAGAGTTGTTCTCATGCTAGCAGCATTCACATCATCTTCAAATGAAAGTAAATATCTACTTTTTTATGCAGCAAAATGGGTTACAAGCAGATTTTTTTCCCAAAGTATTTCTCTCTTGAGTCTCGATCACAAGATGCTACAGAAAGAAGATATTTTAGGGCTGAGCATTTGAGAGTCAAGAGCCTTGAATTTTGAGTACTTAAGATGTGAGAGAATATTAATTAATTCAGTCCTGCATGTGTTTGTGTTTGAACTTTCTGTGTGTCTCTCTCTGTGCGCTTTGGGTTTTACACTCTGAATCATGGCTTCATGTTTCATGTTAGCTCTATTTAAAAGGCCAGCCATGGGTTATGAGTGGGTTAGATTGATGCAGCCGTCATGGACAAGGTCACAATGAGAGGAATTCCACATCAGCTCTATCTCTGTGCAGTCATGTGGGGAAGACCAGACATTTTCCCAGCCTGCGATCTCTCCGGCACCGGCTCACAAATTAGCTTTTTTCACTGGATGTGTGTCAGTGTGACCTTGAATCGGACGTTCATGCTGTCATCACATTGTGGGATGGTTTTCAATTAAATGGTTATGTGGAGTCATTTATCCAGATTTGACAGCAGCTTCTGGTGTTCTTGTATTCAAGGGTTTTGGTTTTTATGGTGGGTTTCGGCACAATGTTATTTCAATTCATTCATGCTATACAGTAGATATCTTAATGGGAACCAGCAGAGTGTATATTAAATTAGCATTAACAAAGATGATTTCTTCTTTTGAATCTGTTACGCATGAGACTAGGTTTGTTAAAGGCTTATTAAAGGGGCCATATGGGTCATTCTGTGTATACACTGAGAATAGCCCTCTCATATTACTACATTCATCGACTGTAAATTGCTCCCAAGAGGATTATGTTGCCTTCATCAGCATTGCTGTCCACTGTTAGTATAATGGCAGCTGTAAAACATTGTCCTAGCAATCAAACCTTGACATTACTTCTCTGATGTAAAATTCACTTTAAGGTAAATACCTTAAATATTTTATCAACTTAGCCTGCTCGTCCCACCCACATTTTCAAAGTAATATGTGAAAGCAATTGCATTTCAAACATTTAGTTTATGTGACTTTGAATTATTACATAATTGAGTACTGAATAGAGGTTCGATATGTTGACAGAGTTAAGGTCCTTGCATACTGAGTCCGAAATGTTTGCGTGCGTTTTTCCGTTTTTTTCTTATTCGTCATCCTTTCCTATCAAAATGCATGCTACAGATGCGCAAACACAGAAAATCAAACCTGATCTGATTTTTTTTTATGACGGACAAAAGTTTTGTAAACGTGATTGACACAACGTGAGGTCGTATTTATTTTTTAAGGTGCGAAAATTTTGGACTCAGTGTGCAAAGACCTTTAGGCTTCTTGTTAGGTTCAATATGTCAACAACTGAATAAGTACAATGTCATAACATCAATAGTTTCAATATGTCTAACATGTTTTTTTTTGTTTTTGCAAGTCTACATACAAGTAATGTATAAGAACTATGCCACATTATCATTAATTCCATGCATATTAGTATATAAAATGCAGCTGCAAAATGAATATAGAGTATTTCAAAAGAATTCACCATACTTCTGTATATTAAAATGAGACATAGATTTTAAAATTATGTTGTATGTTTCTGGTCAAAGACGTTGTTATGCTTTTAAAAATTATATCTTTAGGTGAATGAGTTAATTCATTATTTTTTAAAATGAGTTAAAACGTGGATTTTCAGAAACACTTTAAAATAAGGTTATTTTTTTCATTATAGTTAATGAATTAATCAATAAACAAAATTTTAACTAACAATAAATAAATCCAAAGTTCTGGCATGAAACTCTAGATGGCGCAGTCCGATAGGTCTAACTCAATCTGACATGATGACATCATTATCACGTGGCACAGCTGATTGGTTCTTTCCTGTATCGGTAGCCAATGAGCTCACTGCTCAACATTCAAATACTTGGCTAGTGCTTGCTGTAGCAGTCGCAGTGCACTTCAGAAACCCTCCACCTTCCCCAGCTCCACCTGTATAGATGTAGTATTTATCACAACAGCATGTTGTGGATGTGTTGGCAGTAGCAAGTCTCAGTACTTGCTCTGCAGCAGCAGATCTGTTCCACCAAGACCAAATACATTAACATTGCCATGTGCATTACCATCCCAATCCCTCTGAGAGTTGTCATGACAGAACTTTTATTACAGCATTTTTAAATCTCATTGCTGATTCTTATTCATTCATTCATTCTTTCATAATTTAATGCACTGTGAATTAACAATTAATGAATAAACAATTGCATTTCTATTAACTATAACATTAATAATGATAAACTGTTACATTTTATGTTACAAATTAAACCTTATTATAAAGTTTTATTTAAAAAAAAATCCTGTATCAGCTAGTTTATGGACTCTTCAATGGAAATCATTATACCAAAACTGCTTCTTCTGAATCTGCTTTCTGTGACTATTGCAAAGCCAACAGCATCTGGCCCACGTGGTTTTGAAACGTAGTTAGTAAATCCTTTATCCTTAGATGACCTTGTGAGCCAGTAAAGACTGACTGTGCTTCCAGGAGTTATTTAATTAAGTAAATGTAATACACTGGTTATCCTTAATGTGATCATTATAGCTTTGCATTTGATAACGTAAATGAGTTTCACTGGTACTATATTGCATTACATTACAAACAAGTATTTGTCTCAAATACAGATGTCACTGACTCTTGAGACATGGACAACAGAGCTGAAAATGCCTTTTTAAAGATAATCTAATGTCATATTTTTGTATTTTCAAAGTGGAAATGTTCATATTTTTAATATGTTGTCTCATTTATGTCTTTCTCCGTTTCTCTCCCAGCAGGTATGCACAACAGTATCAGTGAAATTTTGAAGGAGAAAACGCTAAAATCGTCTCGCCGCAGTTTGCCATGTCTGGCTCAGAGTCAGACACATCCTCAGAACCTCAATCACTTCCTCTCTGTGCCTCTGAGTCCTAAACCCAAAACATACCCTCACAGCGTCAGTGCCTCCTGCACACAAATCACACCTCCTTCCACAGGTAAGCACTAGTAAACTTTTGTCTTTGTGTTTTAGTATGCTTGTAGTTAGCAAACTGACCTATTAACATGATAAGAAAGCTTGCCTCATGAAATGCTTTGGGCTTTCATTGTAAGATAAGGTAATACCAACACAATCCCATGATTATGTATAAGTATTTTACATACTCTGCGATTTCTTTCGGTCTGTATGAGGACATGATACTGGCTGCATCTTGTTCTGTGGAGTTAAATGTTGAACGGGGTGATGTTTCCACACAGAGATTAAAGACACACACAGTCCCTCACTCCACTGACTATGAGGATTTAACTGATGTGTTAACTCGTGCTGTAGACAAACTCGGTTAGAATTGGCCTGAGGAAGAACTGGAAGTGTCCCACATTATTTTAGACAAATGTTTTCCATCCAGTCAAAGCACGCATCCTCCTCGTAGGCGGCTTTCTGTCTTCCAGGATCTCCACAACAAGTTATTGAGGTCCTGGGAGCAGCCTTATTCGACTCGCTTTGTCAACCCATGATGACTAATTGCTCATCTATCATGGGACTGACAGAGCATGGGAATTGGCTCGTCCTGGAGAGGACCATCATTACCCTCCAGACAGAGCATGTAAAGTTAAATCTATTATGATTGGCTGGGGCATCACAGTACACCAACATCCCATCTGAACTCTGTCGGGCCGCTGACCTCAACGCAAATGACCTGCACGATTGACCGTTCGGTGGCTGGTATGGCTGCCATGAAGCTGCACCTGTGGTTAAATCTGTCTCAGCAGCCCAGTTGAGAGCTGGACCTCCTGGTCTGCCAGATAAGTTCAGCCCTGATGCTGAGGCGTTCAGGGTCCTGAGGGCAAGCCCCCTCGAGGGAGAGTATGTCACACTTCGCTACCTGCGAGGTCACTTGCAATCCACAAAAATTGGAGACCAATGGCCAATGGAGACAAGACACTGTGGTGGTTAAACGATTAAAACTAATTTAGTGCTATAAAGTACAGGGTCTTGCAAGTCATCTGTAGGGGAAAAAGACACACAAATCCATGGCCACAGAACAGCAGGATATGAACGCAATGTGCAAAGTCTCTTATTAAGTGCTTTTAAACCTCCCGTAGAAAACCATGAACACTTAATGTGTTAAGATAGTGCTATTAAAAGATCAAATTTGATATATAGTTTATTAATTTAATGTACTACAAGGCTAGCATTTGGCCATGAAGACAACAAGCAAACTTTCACTTTTCCTCCCATACAGCAAAACGCTTAATGTGGCATAATAACAGACTAAGACTGTTATTAACACTGACTAACACTAGCTTCTCTATTATTTTTGTAATCAATCTATTTGTTTTCTTTTTATTTATTATACAGTTAACAAAAAGCAAAAAAAAAAAAAAAAAAGGTCTCTAAAACTAGCTTGCTCTAGGCCTATTATTTTTCTATTCTATGTTTTCTTTTTATTTATTATATAATTCAAATAAAACCTTGCTATGTGTACTGACAGTTTATTCTAAATGGGAAAACTCTAAACCTTGCACGTAGCATTTATTTTGGGCTCACCTGCTTTCTGTACATATTAATTATGAAGAGAAGCATATTGAGTTTGGTCTTTATAATCTTAGTCCGTTATGCCACATTATGCCACGTTTTACGGTATATGAGGAAAGCACTATATAGGCTACATATACATCATATTAATAAACTGTATATTGAATTTGATCTCTTTATAGCACATCTTAACACATTAAGCCATATTAAGTATTTATGGTTTTCTACGGGAGGTTTAAAAGTGCTTAATGAGAGACTTTGCAAATTTTGTTCATATCCTGCTGTTCTGTGTCCATGGATTTGCGGGTCTTTTTCTCCTACAGATGACTTGCAAGACTCTGTACTTTATAGTACTAAATTAGTTTAAATCGTTTAACCACCACAGCGTCTTGGCAACACAGGCAATAAAAAATAAAAGACTGCAAGTGACGTTACTTGCGGAAGTGCAGGTGTCTGAGAGTGTAAGTCTGAATATGCATGTCTGCAGCCAGACCCTATTGCAACATTATGTGCTCTTTCTTCCTCAATGCCCTCAAAGGGCTATCTTGTTAAACCCGCCACATTCTGTGTTTTGTGGAGGCAGCAGTTCCCAATGAGTTCTCTGCACAGCACTGCGTAGTGTCTGCCCCCTCCTCGGAGGGTACTGGGGCACAAGAGGTAGTCCTCCTAGTCACCATGCTGTCGAATGATCAAAGGTATCAAAGGCTTGCTCTCGTCTCACTGACATGAGGCAGAGCTTGATATATGCGGGGTGAGTGACTTAATAGCAGAGAACAGCCAAACTTTGGAACCAAGGAACTGATTGGAAAAGTGGTGTCCAACAGTCCTTAGTTGGGGTAACTTGCTCTAAAAGCCTCTTGTACTCTGGTACAGGGGCAGTCATGGCTTAATGGCTATAGAGTTGGGCTTATAACCCAAAGGTTGTGGGTTCGAGTCTCAGGTCCAGCAGGGATTGTATGTGGGGGAGTGAATGACCAGCGCTCTCTTCCACCCTCAATACCACGACTGAGATGAGATATAGGTAAATAAAGGTGACTTGACCTTAATTTTCTCTGTATGCATGTGGCCACAGCCACAGAATAACTATGAAAATCAGCTGGCTTAAAAAGGACCATCTCATTATCCATTATTCATTCTACAATTGTGTTGACCTCATCAGGTCAGGTGCTTTTGCTAAAAGATCTCCTGGCAGGAATGTTGTATCAAAATGATGGCCATTAGTGGGTGGTACTAAACTCAAGGGAAAATGTAATGCTTTTCTTAGAGGAGTCCGGCAATGTCAGCACTTGGAAATGCTTCCAGCATCTTCACTAAGAACCTTGTGCAGCACTTGGAACAAGCTGTCTTGTCTAAACACCTGTAGAGCTAATGAGGGTTACTGGCTGCAGCGGTCAGCAGTAATCTCAGAACACAGAAGATAAAAGTGGACAAATATTGGTGATGAAAGCACTAACTTTGTGTTAGCAGAAATTTAAAGGCTCGTTGCTTGAATTCAAAGCCCTTTGTCAAGCGAAATCCAACCTGTCAAATCCAATTAAGTCTATAATACCCGAAGAAAGTTATTCCCAGTCTCACTGACAGTTTCACAAGCGCTGTATGCCTCTAGAAGTATGAGGCTATGAATCCCATAGCCAAGTAAACATGATAAAATCTATAGCAGGCATTGTACACAAGACTAAATGTCCGAATTTTTTTTATCCGAGATTTTCGCACGTTAAAAAATAAATACGACCTCATGTTTTGTCAATCACGTTTGCACACTGCCTCCAAAACTTTCGTCCGTCAAAAAAAAAAAAATTGGATCAGGTTCGATTTTCTGTGTTTTCGCATTCGTAGCATGCATTTTGATAGGAAAGGATGGGGAATACGGAAAAATGTATGCAAAAATTTCAGAGTCAGTGTGCAATGACCTTTAAGGTCATAAAAAAAATTCGGATCGGGTTAGATTTTTTTGCGTTTTTCGCATCAGTAGCAAGCATTTTGAGAGTTTGACAGTTCAAAGCCACCGTACAAGCGAACGCCACAATCCAGAATGGCGATTGTTAAGTTTATACACTTCGTCTCGCAGCACAAAGCACTGTATATAGATCCTTGCACACGGAGTTCACAGAAATTGGTGGTCTTCTTTTTAATACGTGGCTCTAGTATCGCTAGCAAAGCATCAAACTGAGCCACTGACATCCTGAAGTAAACTTTGAGTCCCCGTGATAATCCCACTGCTCCTTAATAAGAAGGGGGAACTCTCCGTCCTCTCTATATCTCAGGATTGGATGGACCCAATATTTCCTTTCATTTATTTTTTTAAAGAAGCGAGAGAACAACAAAATCATCCTCAATGCTTGAAGACTCCATTTAGGCTACTGTTTTGCAAATTGTTTCACAACGGATTAATTAATACGCATCGGACTCAGTGTGCAAGGTTTCTGTGCGTGACGAATTTTTAGGATTACGAATACGAAAAAAACGCATACGAAAATTTTGGACTCAGTGTGCAATGACCTTTAGACTAGGAATAAATTAGAAAACAGCTGATAATTTGCACATCCATATTCATCAGCATTTAATTTTAAAGAGTTAATCTCTTTAAAAAGTGTTTCTCTCTTGGACAGACACTAGTCAGGATGTCTACATGGAAGAGAAGGAGGTGGGGGAGTCTGAGACTAAAACAGATGAAACGTTCCTCGTCCAGCAGAAGCCTGTGTCCAGAGCAAAGCTAGAGGCCCGCACAGACTCCATAAAGGTACAACATCTGTCCCTTACCTGCTGAGTACTGCCAACCCAGCTTCAAGGTCTATGTTTGATGATGAATTAAATCAGATCTTGAGTAGCTCCCTTTAATAAGTGCCTTGTTTTTTTTTTTTTCTTCCTCACAATTAAATGTTGCAGCAACATATCAAAATGTTCATTGATGTCAATTTACAAGCCTTCCCTCAGGAAATTCTAATGGGATTTAAGAAAAGTACAACATAAATCGCAATCATACCTCAAAAGTGGATTTTGACATACCTGAGTAAACCCACGGCTTAAATATTTAAGGACTAAAACTTAACAGAATTATTGTTTCATATTTTCTAATAAAATCTAATGAAATGCTCTGATTCGTTTTCAGGGGAACAATCTAGAAAACCCCTCAGGATTGATGTTTAGAGATGGGAAGAAGCGCATTGACTATATATTAGTCTATAAGAAATCCAGCCCTCAGGTGGAGAAGAGGTGCACATTTGAGAGGAACCTGCGGGCTGAAGGGCTAATGCTGGAGAAGGAGGTACAGAACAAAATCTTTCACTAGATGACAGTGGTATTTTAATGGACATTTGTTTGGATTGATTATTTTGCCCTTAAGGAAAGATCACAGAATAGAACGATCAAGGTTATTTTGGCAGCTTTTGAATGCCAGCAGAAAATAGACACTAGCTCTGTTCCAAAGTGAACTGACTTGCTGCTGCCTTCTAATGCATCCTGTCTGAAATGAAACCTCAGAAGAAAAAGTCTTCATAGTCAACTCTGCACAGCACACAAATAGCACTTCTAATGTGACGGAAAGTCAGGAGACTTCACTCACAATTGATTCATACAGAGTCTGATGTTAGCATGCTACTACTTAATATTCTACTAAATGTAAAAATACAGACAAAAATGTATTCTCAACTGAAACAAGTAGTGGCCCAGAAACAGTATTTGATATGTCACAGCTTATGCTGATGAGTTTTAGAACAGACCTAATGTCAGTCTAAAACTCTTCATAAAAAAAGTTTATGTGTCTTATGTGGTTTTCTTAGGTAACTCTTAATGTTCTATATTGGTCGCTGAACACCTGAACTCTACTTTATCAAACCTACATTTCTTCTCCCAGATCTGTCATACCATTTTTTACTGTAGCACAACTTCAGCATTAGTTGTACTATTTTTTACCTATACAGCTCTTCTGGAGGTGTGTTTGTCATGTCGAAACATACAGTACAATAAGATTCACCTTTTTCCAAGCTTTACTTTACACAGATCCAAATAAGTTTTGATACTTAAAAAGATGAACAAAACAGTTTTTTTTTTTTTGTTTAACCCTTAAGCTCTCCTTTAGTCAGGTTTATGATTTTCTTCCTTGGGGTCATATAGACCCCAGACATTTAGAGAGTGATTGCATAAAGAAATATACATTTTTAATATTACAAACTATATATAATTTTTTTCGTTTACTTCTCAACTTTACATTCATGATGTGTTTTCGTGGATATTTGGTACTTTTTTACCTATTTACTGCATAATTACTCAACTACACCATCAACTGGCAAATTAAAAATTATTCTTTAAAGATGATCTAAATTAAATCTAAATTGTTTTTGGACATTGTTCTATGTGTTAGGGATAGAATACTACCATCTGTAGGTTAGTGGAAAAACTTTAGGAATTACAGTTAAAGAAAGAAAGTGCAATGGCCACATATATCCAGTAGAGGTCCATAGGGACTCATTTCATTTTCACTTCATTTTTCTCGATGCTTCAACTTCTCCTCAGAACTTTATGATATATATTTTGTGAATATATATATTTGAACATTCTAAAATAAATAAAAAAATGTATTTTTGGGGTGTGTGGTGTGTTTGTGTAGTGTTGTGTTGTTTGTGTGTGTGTGTGTGTGTGTGTGTGTGTGTGTGTGTGTGTGTGCATGTGTGCGTGTGTGTGTATGAGATTTACACACCTTTATAACAACCAAATCAAGTCCAGATTTGTTGTGTGTTTTTAGATTATTTAGGAAAGGTCACAGAGTCTCATGTCCCTGAGATGAAGTGAACATTTTTAAAAATGAAGGAAAAGTGCAGTGGGGTCAGCTGGAGAGAGCTTAAGGGTTAATTGGGTATCAATGAAATTAGATGCGTAACCAATTAATCTCAAACTAAATAACACATGCTTTTATTTGTTTGTTTATTCATTTATTAAGTTTATATTACATTAACATTTATGTTCTCTTTAATAAAAGTCTCAGAACATTGTTCCCACTAGTTACACTTAATTGGATAACAAGTGGTTGTAGACTGAATGATCATTTAGTAGGGGCTAGTTTAGAACCATGTGTGGATTTTTAATTAGAATCATATTTTAGTCATATTTCTAATACATTATATATGTGATGGAGCCGACGAGACGTGAGGCGTGCGGATCCATGTGCAAGCTTTCATTTAGAAACATAGTCAAACACAGGCAGGGTCAAACATCAGTAAACAGATATGTTGAGGGCAAGACACGAGTATTCCAAGAGCATGCGTGGGTCGTCGATCGGCGAACAATATCCAAAGGGCTTGACAAGAGGGGTAATCCGAGTACACGAGCAATAGTCCAGGCAGGGGCAAACGGAGTCCAAACACCAAAACAATAGGGCAATCCAAAAATACAAAACCAAGAATCAAAACACAGGTAAACAGGCTAGGCAAAACTAAGACAATGAAACTAGGAATGGCTCCGTAAAGTCGCTATCAGCTATGACTGCGATAAACGCTAAACAATACTCGGCAGTGAGAAAGAGGAAGTCCATGGTTTATGTAGCATGTCTGATGGGAATCAGCTGTGTAATCAGTGCATTCAGCTGTGTGTGTGTGTGTGTGTGTGTCATGTAGTCCGGGGTGAAGTGCAACAGTTAGTGTAGTGCAAGAGTCAATATGATGGAAGAGCGACCTCTTGTGGTGAATGAACGGAAGTTCATAAACCGGATTTGTGACAATATAATACAAATTTAATTCCTGCTATATAGAATGAGCCCAAATGAGATCATTCCTTTGTATCTTGCATCTGTTTTAATAGGAGAAATCATGTTGTAACAAGGTTGTACACAAAACTAGCTACTTTTCATATGATGCTAATTTTATTTTATTTTATCTTTAATATTTTAGATCACAAATTGAATAGTTCTCATTCTAAGTAACATGAGATCAGACTTCTATGAAAAGTCTATAGACTGTAACTCACAACAATTGCACAACATTTTGAATTATAATTGTATTACTTTTCCCGTTTAATTTAAATGTTTATTGCTAAAAAATCCGAAATGTATTTAGACATTTAGAGTTGTAAAAATGACAAACCTCATAAAATGAACAAAAATTTATACGGATACATTTTTTAAAAAATGTAGAATTTATATGATTATTTTTGAAAACAGTCTGCTCAAAAACCTGAAATCCCAATATTATAAAATCATTACAACTGATTATATGTCTGTTATATGCCAATATTGATTTGTTTTTCACTTTTACAGCCCTCATTAACAAACGGTGATATCATGTTTGTGAAGATTCATGCGCCGTGGGACACACTGTGTAAATATGCGGAGCAGATGAACATTAGAATGCCCTTCAGGTAGAGATCACTGTCCCCATACTGTACTACACTTCATACTGTACTGTATGGGAATGCATTGTGACTGCGTGATTTACATTTTTATAGGAAAAAGTGTTACTTCACAGACTGGAAGAAAAAAACTATGGGCAGGTAGGATATTACAAAGTTCTTACTGTTCTGTGTTTACACATATTTGGCTGATATTCAATGATTTCATTTTGTTTTAATTAAAGTCAAAAGCCTCTTCAGTACCTCAATTTTCTTCATTTTCTTGAAATTTAATTTTTGAGTCAGACTTTAGCTGTGGGGATAAAGATTTTATAGAGTTAATTAGCCCAATATTTGTTGTGCGTCTCAGGGGACGAAATCACCTCTGAGTTAATCAAGCTTGATTTAATTTGCATCAGAAAAGAATTAAATTCTAGAAGTGACTGTGAGTGTGAAATGCAGAAACTACCATTAATAACTCTATTTTAGTCTGCTCGTTGGAGATAATATTTTACTTTTGAGAAATGCTAATGCAAAGGTATGTCTACAGTCGATTTCATTTGAGATTTCGTCAGTTGAAGAGCTGGCTGCCCAGAAACCCCATGAAACTGGATAAAGAGGCGTTACCAGACCTGGAGGAAACTGACTGCTACACCGCCCCCTTCAGCAGGACCAGAATGCACCAGTAAGTCCCTCATCCATGACCTTGTTATAACCAAATCCCATGTCTTCTCAGAAAAAAACTCATATACTTTATGTATACAGAAAAAAAAAGTCATTGCAAGGCACCTTTTGCTTTCTGGAAATATGATACTGCAATTAAATAGCCATGGCCTCATATACATTTCAGCCATGGTTTGCTAACTGAAGCTGAAACCACAATCCTGCAACCTTCATCCACCCATGAGCTCAAGGGACTTATAGTGTCAACCACAGGTTTTAGCCTCAGCTGACCCTTTTAGAGCAGATTTTATGATGGAGGCACTTTCAGACCACGTACTTGATGTACTTGAACCTGATGACTATTTGTGAATGTTTGAGTCACTGGTTGCTGACGTCCACTTTACAGATCAGTGGAAATGCATAACCTCACAAAGAACTGTGTCCTGGGGCAGTAGAGTTAGTTTTTGTTAAGTGGGTGATGTTAGTAAGGGTTTATTTGAGGCCGACCAGAGGTTTTGAATGCACAGAAATGTTTCAAGAGGGCAAGTAAGGTTTAACCTGACAAACAACTTGAAACACTGTCTGCAGGTATATTTCCAGTGCACTGCAGTGTCAAAGACAACTGAGTGATACAGATAATGTTTTCGTATATATATTTTTTCTCACAGTAACAGAAGGGTTTATCTCATGAGACCTGTCTATAATAGTATTATTTATACTGTTGTAGTAATTATTACTTTTAGATTTACAAGAAAACATATGATTTACTTTTTTTTAATAAATAACTCAGCTCAGGCGGCAAAAAGTAATGCAAAAGTAACAAAATGCATTGCTTCCCGCAAGTAATGCAATTAGTTACTTTTTGTGGAGTTACACAATATTGTAATGCGTTAATTTTAGTAACTTTCTCCAACACTGCCCACAGAAAAGCAAGCTTCTGATAGGCTAAAGCAAATTGCTCTCAGGCATGCAGTAGGTATAGCAAGAGGACACAGCATCTTGTTACGTTCTCGGAGAACCATTGTTACAGTCATAACCCAAGGTGTTCCCTTTTGAGGGACCTCACAGTGTGTCCAAATGATAACGCTATGAGGAACAAAATGCAGAGACAAAATATATGGGTTCAAGCAGTGCTAGAGGCAACCCCCCTAAAACCACGGTCAGATCCCAGGCCGGGACCACAGACCTTGAGTCAAGTGACCATCCAGGATCGCTCACCAGCCTGCGAAGGAAGTTGGGAGAAGAGCATTCTGAGCAGCAGCTGTTCACAGTGTGCATAGCCCCCTCGAGACCTGACGATGCATGCTCTGCTCCCAAGCACAGAGCACTTGTTGAAGAGCAGAAGCTAGTGCTGCTTTGTTTCATCTGTGCTATATAGCTTCTGCGGTATGTCGTCACACATCACAGGTGCCATATTAGGATTGGAGTAGTTGCACGTGCTTCAGACGCAGTCACGCACAGGTATCATCATTTGGGCACAGCGTGAGTTCCCTTGAAAGGAAACTTATTTGATGTGTAATATAAAAATTTCATTTAAATGAAGCATTTACTGTAGTTTTTGTAGAACTGCCATTAATTTATGAATTAAAGTGTCCCAATTGTATATTTGAAAGGTTCATAATTTGGTTTTGGGAGTCCCCAACAACAGGTTCACTTGCATGCAAGGTTAAAAAAACACTTTCATTTTCTTATAATATGCATTTAATTGTACATTAGGGCTGTCCTCGACTAAGGATTTTTCTGGTCGACTAGTAGTCATTCATTTTACTGTAATGACAATCTAATTAGAATCATCTCTCATGAAAGCAGTGTCATTGTGCAAAATATATTCTGTAGGCAAATTCTAAAAGGAAAATTGTAATTATTTTGATTTTAGGTGAAATATGACCTGCAGCATGTTCTTGATGGGTTCTGTGAGATTCATTTCATCCAGGAAGGAAGCCCTTCTTTAATGTATGAATTTGTCTGTATGCTGAGATGGCTGTAAGCCACACAATCTGCTCTGAGCTTTATGTGTTGTGTCAGCTGTGAGCCTCTCTAATTTAATATTTACACTGACATACTAAAGCTATGATATATGACATACTAATTTGTGTATTAAAACAATGTACTTTGTTTTCTTGAAGTTTTACCATCAACAACAGACAGACATTTTTCTCCAACTCAACCAGAAGCAGGATAGTACATCATGTACTACAGCGCACAAAGTACGAGGACGGGAAGTCTAAGATGGGTAAGAAGACAGCTAAACCCCTCCAAACGTCTTCATCAAACGTGTTACACACACTCCTTTCTCACTCCGCAGTCACTATGATTTATGTTTATCATCTACACAATGATATACCATTTCTCTCACTCATTATTAATATACCATTTCTCTTGCTCATACCATTCTCTCATATATGATCTTTTTTTTTTTTTTCAGTAATGGTTATTAAGAAGTTTACAAAATTGGTTGAATCTAAAAATATCCAAAAATTACCCCAAAATCAAATGTTTCAGGGTCGTTATTTGAACTAAAATTCAAACTATTAAAAAAATAATTTTGGTTAATTGAAATAAAGCTGGATAAAATATTAATATTAGATGACAAAAACACAAACTTAAACTTTAGAAATGTTAATTTAGAACTGAAATAAATAAAATGATGCACAAAAATTACAGAAAATAAAACTGAAATGAAAATAAAATTAGATCCATATAGAAATATTAAAAAACTGATTAAAAAGGACAAAAGCACATAACAAAACTAATAAAACAAATTAAAATTAAAAAGAAAACTGAAGATATTAGTTAAAGCTTATTCAAAACGTTAAGAGTATGTAAATAATAAACACTGCTGTTTTCATGAAATTCACCCATTGTCAATACAGTAAATATTTGAAGAGATATGATATAGTTTTATCTGCAACGACCTACAATATCCCTCTGAACATTTTAACTGAATGCCGCCTTTTTCGCTAATCTCTCTGTCAGTCCTCTTATTTTAATGTCACACTCGTGCCCTTCTTATTTGGCTTTCTTGTCTGCCTGCTATTGAGGTTTTCTGCTGATTAAAGCTGGCCTTGCATTTGGGATTTTCATGTTAATAAATTAATACCAGTGACCGCCCACTCGCTCAGACCAGATCAGATTGGGAGAAGAACTCTAAATCCCTCATAAATCCCTGCGCTCAATCGTGCCACTGCAGCTCAGCTCAATGTCCTACTAATGAACTCAAAACATGTGCAGAAAATGAGACATAGTTTACAAACCTGACTATTAAACTGGGAGTTTTTATCAAATAGCTCTTCGGTAACAGTCAATAATGCACACTAATAAAACACTTGCCCCCCAGAACATTGGTCCCTTTAGCGAACAGCGAGTCAGGTTTCTACAGCCGCTACTCCCATGTTCCCAAGAAAGATGGTGAGCTCAGACCAATTCTCGATCTCAGACATCTGAATTGCTCTCTCATGCGACGGCCATTCAGAATGTTAACTTTGAAACATCCTTGTGCAAATATGCACTGAGGACTGGTTTTCTGTCTGTGGATCAGAAGAACACATACTTTCACATCCAAATAGCCCCCTGTCACAGATCGCACTTTTATGAAGTGTAGGGACACATCTCTTTCGCCTCTAAGAAAAATGGGAATCCGCATCTTGAATTACCTGGTGCCAGTTGGATCAGAACGGGAACTTATTGCTCACAGGTCATTGTTGCTCAACCATCTGGAGTGTCTCCCAGACACATGTGGCCCCTCCAATATCAGAATCAGAATCAGAAAGAGCTTTATTGCCAAGTATGCTTGCGCATACAAGGAATTTGTTTTAGTGACATAAGCTTCCAGTTCACAGAGACAAGAACACACAGACAATAAAAATAAGATGAGAATAAAAAATACACATATGCAAATATAAATAGACAAAAATTTTAAAGTAAATAAATTGTAAGTTGTGCTATAGATGATCGAATGGAACAGAATAGAATGAGATGCAGGGATATGTTAGGATGGAGGTGGTAACAAATAAATATAAGGTTATTGCACATTTTTATTGCATAATATTGGCTCAAAAATCGTGTTCTGTCCCATGCTTGGTGCCGGGGCCAGTGTTATATCAGGGTAACCCATCGCTGTGTCAGAGAAGTGGCCCCCTGGACAACTCCTCGCCTATTCCTATCAGGCGTGCAGTTGGGAGTGGCCTCCAAAAGGAAGGTATTCTCGACGGACGCCTCCAGCTAGGGAGTTGTTGGACAAGGGCTGTACCCCTTTCACACTCAAGGTTTATGTGGCACTCATCATTCTCTTGTGGCTGGCCGCTCAATCGACAGAAACTACCTGGTCGTTAGTTTCTAAAGGAGGCTCGGAGACTGAACTCACCTCACCCTAGAACTGTGCTGACATGGGACTTGTCTAGTCTAGTCACCTTTATTTATATAGCACTTTTAACATAATAATAATATAATATAAATAACAATACAAATTGTGTCAAAAGAGTTTTACAGTATTAAATAGGAAAATAGTGTGTCAATAATGCAAAAGGACAATAGTAAACACTCAATTTTCAATTAAAGGCAGTTCATCATTGAATTCAGTGATGTCATCCTCCAGCTCAGTTCAGTTTAAATAGTATCTGTGCAATCAAGTCGACGATATCGCTGGAAATTAAGTGTCCTCAACTGAGCAAGCCATAGGCGACAGCAGCAAGGAACCAAAACTCCATAAATGACAGAATGGAGAAAAAAACCTTGGGAGAAACTAGGCTCAGTCAGAGGGCCAGTTCTCCTCTGGCCAGCAGGTTGTCCCATGCTGCAGTAAAGTTAGATTGTGCAGAGGAGTCAATTAGTTCCCGTGGTCTTGTCAATAGTCCTAAGGGCCCTCCCTTTGAGCTGTTTCAAATGGCGCTTAAAACCGCTCTGCTCTTGGCCTTGGCTTCAGTGAAATGTGTAGGTCAGCACTTCCTGTCTTGAGTTTGGGCCTAACGATTGTAAAGTCGTTCTACAACCACGAAGCGGTTATGTACCTAAGGTTCTCTCAACTCCGTTCAGAGCCCAGTTTATTTCCCTGTTAGCTCTTCCTACGGCGGGCAGTGGGCAGGGTCCCAACTTGCTGTGTCCTGGTTGAACACTCCTAGTGTGCATTGAGCGCTCTGGGTTGTTCAGACAATCAGAACAGCTCTTTGTGTGCTTTGGAGGCCGCTCTAAGAGGCTGCCAGTCACAAAACAGAGACCTCGCTGGAAAGAAGATGCTATAGCCCTGGCTTCTGCTGCAGTTGGCTTGCAATGCCCTGTAGGTGTGAGGGCCTATTCCACCAGAGGAATGGCCTCCTCCTGAGCGTGGTCCAGTGGGATTTCTATCGGGGAGATTTGTGCCATCTACCTTCATTAGATTTTACAACTTGGATGTCTTCGCTATGCAGGCGCAGATCCTTTCTGCCTAATTCTACCCCATTCCTCCTTGAGTGGAAGGGCTGTCTTAAGTAGACCTCAGATTATTGACTCAGGTCTCTTCTATAGCTCAGGCTTACGGAGCCCTCTGGTAAGTGCTCCCGAGTTGGGCTTGTAGAACAGGCTAAGTTCTGCTTCTTCTCTTAGCACGGCGCTACTGGATGTGTTCCCCATAAGTGTCAAAAACTGAGGCAACAAGTTATCTTTCGATAGAGAATGCTCCGGTTACTAACGTAACCTTGATTCCCTGAGATAAGGGAACAAGCTTTGCGTGACGTTTGCGTGGCTGTCGCTTCAGTCAAATGATTCTGATGAGATGGCGCTCCGGGCCGACTTATATAGCAGTTGACTCCGACCTTTCTGGCGGGCTCAAGTGCCATTGGTTTGTGCAGCTACACAAACTTTAACAAATCAGGCTTCAGTAACAAAGTAAACAGGAGTTTCCCATAATTGACAAAAGCTGACTTATCTCAGGGAACCGTGGTTGCGTTAGTAACCAGTGTGTGATGCCTAGTGAGAAAAGCTACTTCCACATCAAAACATGTAAGACAACAACTGAAATCAACGTGGCTCCTGAACCGGCTCAGGTCGAGTACCATTTTGTCATTTGTAAACAGACATTTGTTCATCCATTCCCTAGTAAATAAACATATGCCATAATTTGTTTAAAATACATTTATTTAATACTAAATATACTTCAAATCCATTAACATATTTATTGACATATCATTTAAGACTAATCGATATAACATCAATATATGATGAAACTTTATTTGGAGTATTTCTTTTTAGCACAATGCACATTTCTTAATATTTTGCCTAAAATGTGTTTTAATATCACTATTAACAAGGATTGTATATTCCCTGTATAATACCAGTCTTTAAATGCAAGAAATGTAAAGTGTACCAGTACCTGAAGTATACTCGCAATGGTTCCACTTTAGCACAATCAAATACACTTCAGTATATCTGTAGTTGGACTTTAGCACTACTTCCACACAATTAAAGTGCATTAAGCACAAAATTAGTTGTTCCAAATTAGCAGAGGTATACTAGTACCAAAAGTACAACTGCAGGGTATTGTTATTAAGTATATGAATATGTAAATGAAAAAATAAATATTTTTCAAATATATTTTAGGTTTTTTTTTTTTTTTTCCTTTTTTCTTTTCAGTATTCCAGTCCTTCACCACACACCCATTAAACATTGCAACTCCATCATTAGGACCAGCAGTAATCGCATTATAAACATCACAGAACTAAAATGGGCCCCCGTCTGTCAGTGTCCCTCGTGGTCCCATGTGTGAGCTTATATTTGCATGTCTCTGCTGGTCACACAGTCTCCGTCTTTCTGCAGCTCCACCGTTGTGTTGTCTGTATCTGCTTAATTATTATGGGCATCACGAGCGGCTCCTCATGGGCCAGTCAGGGAGTTCATGGGAAGGTGCGTACAGTGCTGTACAGTCTCTGTTGTACGGGCACACAGGGATGCCCAAATATCATCACACCTCTCAAAGTAGCATCAGCAAGATAGAGTGTGCTTTTTAACTGTGTTTTTGGTTGGATCTCACAAATTTGAAATGTCCAGTGTTTTTTTTTTTTTTGCACCACTATGCAAATAAATTTTAAGGTCCCACTTTATATTAGGTGGCCTTAACTACTATGTACTTACATTTAAATTAATAATTTGGAACATTGCACTTACTGTGTACAGTATATATATGTTTTTACATTGTACTTATATTTTTAAAATACCTATATGTAATTACATCTGTAATTAAGTTCTTTAATTACATATTTATAATTACACTGTTGACCCATCCCTTACACCTTAACCCACGCTTAAACTTACCCATACCACCAAACCTGTCCCTAACCTTACCCGTATCACACCTCAATAGTGGCAAAAGTGTTTTCAATACATTATGACCACAATAAATACATTGTACTTATTTTTTTTATGTAAGTACATAGTAGTTAAGGCCACCTAATATAAAGTGTGACCAATTTTAAATTATTTTCTATCTGGTAAATTTCTTTAATTTAATATGTAAATTATGAAATACTTAATTTGCTGCTTAATATTTTTGTAGAAACAATGATTTTATGGATTATTGATTAATTTTCAAAAGAACGTTGTTTATTACATACAGGTGCTGGTCATATAATTAGAATATCATCAAAAAGTTTATTTATTTCACTAATTCCATTCAAAAAGTTAAACTTGTATATTATATTCATTCATTACACACAGACTGATATATTTCAAATGTTTATTTCTTTTAATTTTGATGATTAGAAATTACAGCTCATGAAAGTCAAAAATCAGTATCTCAAAATATTAGAATATTTACATTTGAGTTTGAATAAATGACCATCCCTACAGTATAAATTCTGGGTATCTCTTGTTCTTTGAAACCACAATAATGGGGAAGACTGCTGACTTGGCAATGATCCAGAAGACGAACATTGACACCCTCCACAAAGAGGGTAAGTCACAGAAGGTCATTACTGAAAGGTGTGGCGGTTTACAGAGTGCTGTATCAAAGCATATTAAATACAAAGTTGACTGGAAGGAAGAATATATAATTTGGGTAGGAAAAGGTGCACAAGCAACAGGGATGACCGTAAGCTTGAGAATACTGTCAAGCAAAGCCGATTCAAACACTTGTGAGAGCTTCACAAGGAGAGAACTGAAGCTAGAGTCAGTGCATCAAGAGTCACCACGCTCAGACGTCTTCAGGAAAAGGGCTACCAAGCCACTTCTGAACCAGAGACAACGTCAGAAGCATCTTACCTGGGCTGTGGATAAAAAGAACTGCACTGTTGCTCAGTGGTCCAAAGTCCTCTTTTCAGATGAAAGTAAATTTTACATTTCATTTGGAAATCAAGGTCCCAGAGTCTGAAGGAAGAGCGGAGAGGCACAGAATCCATGTTGTTTGAAGTCCAGTGTAAAGTTTCCACAGTCAGTGATGATTTGGGCTGCCATGTCATCTGCTGGTGTTGGTCCACTGTGTTTTCTGATGTCCACAGTCAACGCAGCCATCTACCAGGAAATTTTAGAGCACTTCATGCTTCCTTCTGTTGACAAGCTTTATGGAGATGCTGATTTCATTTTCCAGCAGGACTTGGCACCTGCCCACACTGCCAAAGGTACCAAAAGCTGGTTCAATGACCATAGTGTTACTGTGCTTGATTGGCCAGCAAACTCGCCTGACCTGAACCCCATAGAGAATCTATGGGGTATTGTCAAGAAGGAAGATGAGAGACACCAGACCCAACAATGCAGATGAGCTGAAGGCCACTATCAGAGCAACCTGGGCTCTCATAACACCTGAGCAGTGCCACAGACTGATCGACTCCATGCCACGCCGCATTGCTGCAGTAATTCAGGCAAAAGGAGCCCCAACTAAGTATTGAGTGCTGTACATGCTCATACTTTTCATTTTCATACTTTTCAGTTGGCCAAGATTTCTAAAAATCCTTTCTTTGTATTGGTCTTAAGTAATGTTCTAATATTTTGAGATACTGATTTTTGACTTTCATGAGCTGTAAGCTCTAATCATCAAAATTAAAAGAAATAAACATTTGAAATATATCAGTCTGTGTGTAATGAATGAATATAATATACAAGTTTCACTTTTTGAATGGAATTAGTGAAATAAATCAACTTTTTGATGATATTCTAATTATATGACCAGCACCTGTATATACATTTTTGAATAGCAAGTCTTTACAGTCTCTGTTGATCAATTTCATGCATTGTTCTTTCTGAATAAATTTGTATGACTAAAAAAGTATATATGTACTTTTTTGGTCCATCACAATTTAAACACATTCCCGCAAATTCTTAAGACCACAGTGCATCTGGATGTTAGTTTGTTTGTTTAAATATCTCCTAAGCCTAAAATAAATATTTACATTAATGATTTGTATGCAATTTTATGCAGTTTCAAGGCTTTTATACGGATAAACAAAACTAAAAAGAATGGTGCAACTGACTTTCTTTCTTTCTCTATTTCTTTCTTTCTTTCATCTGAATAAGACCAGCTCTGGGCTGTTTTGTGAGATTCATCCATTTAGCGTGTTGTAAATGTTTTAATAATGACATACAGTATAGAAACAGAAATAGGCAATATGAGACAAATACTAAATATTACATTGATATTACAGCAAGATTTTTTCTTCAGTTTTCATATGTATGTTTTTTGCATTTTAACCAAACTGGGAAATTAACACCTGCAACCTACCAAAGAGGTTATTTTGCCATATATGCCAGCCACTGTAGTGCCTAGACTGGCCTTTGACAAAAAAACTATTGCTTAGTATCTTATTTGATTATATCCTGAACAGAATAAGATTAATCAGAATAAGGTTGCATCACTTGCTCACCAATGGATCCTCTGCAGTGAATGGGTACCGTCAGAACGAGAGTCCAAACAGCTGATAAAAACTAGGGCTGGGTAAAAAATACTGATATCTCGATATTAATCGATTCTCATTTTTACGGAACAATATCGATTCTTAAATCCCGAGAATCAATTAGTCTAGTCTGTTTTCAGTTAATGGACGGAACATTGAAGGGCACCTCCCATCCAATATATCACAATAAGCATTGTGCTTTGGTACTTTTAATATGTAGCAAAATCTCGGATTTCAAATGCTGTCCATTGTATTGCAGTATTGAAACAATAAATGCCGTTTTTAATTTGAAACTAGTTCATTGATGAGCAAGCGATATAATGCTGCATTTCTCCAGATCTGTTCTCGTGAAAAAACAAACTCCTCTACCATAAACTCAAACTGTCTTAGATGACCTGAGGGTGATTAAAGTTTCATTTTGAACTATTCATTTAATGGACTAGGGAAAAGATTTAAGTGCCAGATATATTTTATAATTCCATATTGATGACTATTGAAAAACAACAATTCATGAACTATTTGTCTTCAGTCAACAACATAAAATCTCAGTGTTCATCACTGTTACAGAAGCTACAGAAATACTGGAGTGGTATTGTTACTTTGTTATAACTATTTTATTGTCTGCTTGGGATGAACTTGGTATTTTGCATATTCCTCATAAAAATACCTTTAGCTAAATAAATTTATTATGACAATTTTGAGCCATTTTCCATCAGTTTCCTCCCGCAGCTGTTTTTTATAGACTTAATCCAATTACTGAAGCTCACACCCAAGCCAGGCGCTCACTTGTACCCACATATTGAAAAGGCAAGCTCCGCCACAATTTACAGGATTGTGCCTGCACTCAGTTCCATTTTATTGAAAATGATTTGTGTTCTCAGTTAGTATTTTTTCCCCGAGCATCTCCCTTTGCTGTACTTTCGTCTCTCTGCCGTCAGCAGGCCAATTTCACTTCTGCTGTTATCTGTCTGTAAATGAGTCTCCTGCCAGAAGCCAAACATGCAGGGGGATGAATGTCATGTGAGCCGCGAGTTAATCAAGCAGTAAAATCACAAAATGAGTGCAGTCAGATTCACCCTGCTATAATTAATTGAAAAGCAGTGTGGTGTTATCTCTTAACACATATTTACTGTGCAATAACATGAATGGTATCATATCATTTTGGAACTTTTTTTTTGTTTTGTTTTTTTTTTGTTGCTGCATTTGCAATACTTCAAACATACAGCATACAGTATATCAGAATATATGAACTGTGTAAACTATATATATATATGTATATATATATATATGTGTGTGTGTGTGTGTGTGTGTGTGTGTGTGTGTATATATATATATATATATATATATATATATATATGGTTAATAGAAAGTTAACTGAGGCCCTTCCTATAAATATGTAGTGTGCTTTATTTATATTTAATACATAAGTAACTTGGCTGGTTAAAAGGTAAAATTGGGCATTCACTAGTTGCTCTGGTTGGTGGGCAAAATTAATTTCCCAAACTCACCCTAACTAAACCATCTGTTTCTGGAATCAAAATGTGTTGTGTACAGTTTTAAAAGTTGAAACATCCCATGATGTATCTTTATGGATTTTGTTGTGTATTGATGTGTTGCAGTTTTTTTTCTTTTTTTTTTTTTTTTCTTTATTGTCTGTTATTTCCTCCCATTTGTCGTGTCTGTGATGTTAGTCGATGTTTAATGTGAAATTATATGTTGTGGTTATGAAAGTTTCTCGTGTGTGTGTGTGCTTCTCTAGATTAATCATCAAATCCTTAAATTGTTTTCTGGGAATGTAGAATCATCAGACAGTCAGACATCACAACTGTTATTGTCATTCTGGGCACTGAGATGGCAAAAAGATGCCAAGATTGAGAAAAAAAAACAAAAAAACAAAAAGAAGGTTAGAAAAATGCTTGTTTTATTCTGTTTCTATCTATTTTGCAGGTATTAATCGGTTACTTGGCAACAGTACATATGAGGCAGCGTTTCCTCCGCATGAGGTAAAATGTGTGAAATTTATTACCAGTCATAAAGTTTTTTTTTTTTTTTTTTCCTCAATTTTTTTTTTTTTTACTGTTGAAGTGGTCGTGTGCAATATGGAAAATGCTGGCATTGTATTTCTAGGGAAGTTATAAAAGCAGACATCCGATTAAAACCCATGGGGCTCAAAACCACAGACACCTTCTGTACGAGAGATGGGCGCGCTGGGGGATCTGGTACAAATACCAGCCTCTAGACCTCATACGGTAAGAAACACACACACAGCAGAGTATATATAATATAGAAGTATCTGGACACTTTTGGACACATCTATTCATATTCAGTTAATTACTAATATCTATTTGGCAGTAGAAAAATTACCCCTCAAAAATATAATTTAACCTGATTAATTGTGTTAGATAAGAAAGAAAAACATTACAAAAGTAGCTTAAGAAAGAAATATTTGATTCAGTATATACTATGCTTTACTATGCATATGATGTTTTATTAATTTTGAAAACATAATTAAGTGCCTTGTGACTAAAGCCCAGAAAGCCTAGTCTTCACAACAGCTTTCAGTCTGTTTGTTTGAGCCTTTCTCAAAAGTGTTTGTTTCTGAAAAGCTCTTGGTGACTAGAAAGGCAGTCAAATCCTGAAAGGAAATATTTGTTGTGTGAGAACAGCTTTAATCTCACTAACTCATTCATATATGCAGGACTGTATTGGGGTGGCTGACCGCGGCTTTCTAGTGTAAATCTCAGCTGTAGCGAATAGAGCAAAAGAAAATGCAGTCCCAGGCTCATAACAAATGTAAATTGAAGCTGAATTAAATCACTCAGCTCTTACAGTGGAGACAGAAAAATAATTGCGATGGTGATCTGCAGACTCAGCATGTCTCTGCTGGTAGCTGTTCATCAGTTTGAGAGTGAGGTCACCCTCCATTTTCAGAATGATGTAACCGTCCTGACCTGGTATGTTTTAAGTAAATGAATGTTCCTGTTTTTAGTCACCTTGAGTCTTTCCTGCTGTTAATCTGTATGTATCTGTCCTATTTATCTGGGGCATATAGGGTCATTGTGTGTGTGTGTGTGTGTGTGTGTGTGTGTCTATCCCGACCTATTAATTTATTAAAACAACTTTTACAATGCAAGGATTAAAATAAAGGTTGCTTGGATTGGCTGAGACTATCTGTTTAGCCCATACGGACAAGTTGACATCAGCAGAAAATAAATCCAAAGTTCTATCATGAAACTCTAGATGGCGCAGTCAGATTGAGTTTAACTCAATCTGACATAATGACACATGGTGCAGCCAATTGGTTATTTTTGTATTAGCAGCCAATGAGCTTGCTGCTCAACACTCAAATACTTGGGTAGTGCTTGCTGTAACAGTTGCAACGCACTTCAGAAACATCCCCAGCTCCACCTGTATATATCTGCTACAGGGTATTCATGTATGATATGTATACTGTATGGGGGTTATTTAATACATAGTATATGTGCAGTAGCAGTATTTTTACATGCTCACAGCAGCATGTTGTGGATGTATTGGCAGTAGCAAGTCTCAGTACGTGCAACAGCAGTGTAGCAGATCTATTCTATCTTTCTATCTATCTATAGGCAACAAAAAATGTTATTTATTTATTTATGTATGCAAGTATTTTTTATTTATTTTATTATTATTATTATTATTATTGTTATTATTATTTCTGTAGCATATCCAAATAAAATTAGTTTAGTTTTTGGTAGTCTTGAAAACACATTGATTTTTACTAAATAAATTAATTAATTAATCTGGGGCCTGTTCCATAAAACAAGTTTACCAAATAAGCCAGGCTTATTTCAGTTAGTCTGACTTACTTTGAACCAAATAAACTGACAATAAGTCAGACTAACAAATAAACCTGGCTTATTTGGTAAACTTGTTTTATGAAACAGGCCCCTGGACACTTTGAGACACTTATTTAGCATAAAGAAAAATCTAATTCATTTAATTTTCGTAGTCTCAAAAACACATTGATATAGGCTTCATAGCTTGATCTGGTTTCTACTAAACTATTACATAATGTAGACACTACTGACATTGAACAGTAGTATATTTATAGTGGTGGCCAAAACACCTGACAGATCTGAAAATATTGACAAAAATATTTTTTTGCCTCCAAAACATGATTTCATTTAATAAAACATTCAAGAAACATGCAAATAGTTGCTCTGAGCACAAAAAAAAAAAAAAATTCAGATTAAGTGATTCGTACTGTTTTTTTAACTTTAATATTTGGTATGTTCACCTTTTGCAGCAATTAGAGCAGCACATATCTCTGGCATAGTGTCAGTATATTTCCAGAGAACTTCAACTCTAATGTTATCCCATGCCTTCTGCCAATCAAGCCAAAGGCTTTCCTTTGAATGTACAATAGATCTGTCCAGTTTATTTTACAACTCACTCCACATTTGCTCGATGGGATTGAGGTCTGGACTTTTAGGGGCCAGTCCATCATTTTCAATGTTCCAGCAGATTCCTTCCATTCGCAGGTAGATCCGGCAATAGTTAGTTTTATGGGTATTGTAATAGCCAATGCAACAAACACAACTGAAACCTCTTAAATATGCCAAGTGTTCTAACAATTTTGGCCACCACTGTATATATTAATGTTAATCAACATTAATAAATGCTATAAAATGAATGGAGCCCTAATGAATGTTGTTTCTTACTGATGTTTCATAGGCGGTACTTTGGGGAGAAGATTGGGCTGTATTTTGCTTGGTTGGGCTGGTATACAGGTATGCTGATCCCTGCTGCTCTAGTCGGCCTCTTCGTCTTCCTCTATGGGCTTTTCACCATGGACTCCAGCCAAGTAAGGTTAGTCCCTGCAGGTATGTTTAGTTATTTCAGAATAAGCCCCAGTATGCCTGGACCAGGTCCCAGTAGTTTACCAGTAATGATGCCATTTTCATTCACCAGTGTTCATTGTTTCCCTAATAAAGCACTGATTCAAATTTGTTTTTCTGTTGTGTTTCAGTAAAGAGATATGTGAGGCCAACACAACCATCATGTGTCCCATGTGTGAAGGCAACTGCAGCTCTTGGGCGCTGAGTGACAGCTGTGTCTATGCAAAGGTACCATACGTCCACCTTCTGACATAAACAACATAAGAGCACTTAGACAATTTTAGAAGATCAGTCAAACTGACAGATTTTTAATATTAGCCAGTCTCTCAATTGGCCCTCGTCAAACATAGTGTCCCACCTTGATTTGTGTTCCTGATAATGTCATTGATTCAGTTTACTTGAGCTTGTTTGCATCTTGGCATCTTTCCTTGGGAACATGAAAAGTCAAGAAAACCAAGACAAACTACATGAAAGTCAAGAAAACAATACATCTTGTTTGTGTATTGATAAAAGTTTATTTTCCTGTAGACATTTTAATCCAAATAAAATCTGTTTTGCTGAAAAGATGTTTCTATTCGATGTCTAAAGACATGGTTTACAGTGCAGCTTTGATTACAGAATGACTGTTTTTTTTAATTCTAGACTCATTAGAAAAGCCTGCTTTGTCTAAAGTCAAAGATATTCATATGTTTTAAATTAGTGTTTGGTCCTGGATTTTCAACATGCAAACCAAAGACAGATTCCCCAAGCTGTGTAGCCAGTACTAAGGACTAAAGGATGGTTTTGTGTCGTGGGAACATGGTGGTGACAGGCTAATATTTTAATAAAACACACATAATTGGTTCCTGCCCAGAAGAGTTTTATTGCTTGAAGATTTCTCTTTCATAGCTTAGAAGACAATGTTGTCACATTTCTTTCTTGGTAACCCACTACTGTCATGAGCCTGGACTTAGGCCAGCGGTAAGCTACTGTCCTTACACCTTTCAGCAATTCTTTCCCACTGGTCCCACCCACATCCAGAGAAACAACTGTGTCACATGTTGGGAAAATCTTTACCTCTTAGGATTATTTTTACAACCCACCACTGATTCCTCAGTTTAGAAGGGATTTAATACCTGCCTGCTACTCTTCTGCTTTCAGAAACATCTGTTATGGTTCTTCAAACTCACTTCAAATTTCACTCAACAGCAGTTCTGCTGAAAAAAATCCCTATTCAAGTCTTGCCATTCCTCCCATATCCAAAAGGATTAAATGTCAAATACTCTTTCCACGCAGGTTAAATAAACAATTATATGCGCTGTACATAAAACCTCCTGCCAAGCCCTCAGATGCTCCTCACGACTTACAGCACAGAAACTGCCAAAATCTCCACCTCCTCAATAAACAAAGCTCCCAATGGGAAGTCAGAGCAACAGATCAGTTTGGCTTTCTACTCTAAAGGTATATCACAGCGGAGAGTAATTTGACACATGCCAATTAAGTTCACTGCATTCTACTACGGGAGTTTTGGTGACCGCTAACTCTTTCTTTTGTATCATCACCTGCTTCTTAAGGAAGTTCATAATGCAAGCTCAGAAGAAGCTTATTAACCTTATCCAGCTTTGTTTACTTCTCTCCCATGATATTTGTTCAGCATCCCACCTCCTCCCTATCTCCACCTTTAGGCCCACATTTGTAACTCTATAGTCCTATATAATCCTTAAATAATGGGGGATATCTAAAAGCTCAATCTCAATTCAAGATTGAGCATCCAGTCATGGAAAGCAGACTATCTGATTAGCCTTTTTGCCAAATCTGTTTACGTTTTTCTCAAGAGAACTTGGGAAACTCTATTGCAAACTCCTTGCAATGACTGAACACTGGGCTCTCATCCTGAGGTCTCTGATTTTGCACTTGCATTCATTGTTTACTTATTTGCTGTGTCACTGTGTAATTGCATTTTGTTGTCAGGCACAACATACATTCTGTGATGTCTTGTGAGTGCATCTGTTTGGGTTTTTCCGAATTATGTAGCTGGCAAAGTTAGTCTTTTGGCTCAAGGCTTATGTGAGTAGGTGGTCTTTCTGTGCTAATGCTTTCTGTTGCTTTTGTTGCCGCAAAATGGCAATTCTTATTAAATTGCATATATTGGCCGCTTCACTGCTGCAAATTGATATCAGAATGAATCCCCCTTAAGGCTTAAAGGCTTGGATATACTCATGGCAAAGGTTTTTTTTCCTTCTTTGCTTAGGAGTAAAAGTAAATTTGAAATAGATGAGCTGTGTATACTGTTAAAAAACATCCTGATATTGCCCACGCTGCTGGGAGCACGTTTAGGTGAATATGTAATTATGTGCTGTCACACATTAAAAAAATAAAAATACTGATATGGATATGTTTGCACAAGCTCTGCAATTTGGCACTCCATTCAAGTCACATTACTCGTATTTACATAGCACTTTACACAATATACTGACTGAACAGAAGAAAATAATTGAAGAATGTTGAAGAAGGCCAGGCCACAGAGCACACCTACTTACCACACATTCGCCATGAACCAATGATAGTTTGAAGGTGTTTAATTTTTCAGAAAGTTCACTTTGGTAAGCTATTTTGAACTTTTGAAACAAACTCAAAATGAGCTTCATTTTAGTAAAGCCTCAAGTTGCACACTAGTGACTGATAGTAGAGACTGTCCTCGGTATCCTTGTAATTGTACACAACTCTTATACCAGCTATTGCCTGAATGGTCAGAGGGAACTGTTTACACAGGTGGAATCTATTGTAGCAACAACCTGTGTTCAACTCAATCTCAGGAGAAAATGTTTAGGGTTATGAATATAACCCTGATTCCCTGAAATGGAATCATGATGTCATGTCAAGCTGGGGGAGTTCCCATGGTGTCATGAAATCATGACGCAGCATATAGTTCCCTTGGAAGGAAACATCTTGGGTTATGAATATTACCCTGGTTGCAATTTTAAAGTTGCAATTTCCCACAAATTTGTATGCTGTGATTTGTTGGAAAACAAACTATTTGTAATTTTATAAAGCATGAACTTGCACCCCTAACTACACACCTAAACCTAACCATGAGGTAGCTGCACTAACACATTTACATTTACATATTTGGCAAATGGTTTTATCAAAAAAAAAAAAGAAAAAAAAAAGACTTACATTGCATTAAAGGTATATATCAATTCATGCAGATTTAACAAATTTTCTAATTATACATTCTTAAATGCATTGCCTCTTTTCTGTCCACCAGGTGACCCATCTTTTTGATAATGGAGGCACAGTCTTCTTTGCAATCTTCATGGCAATATGGGGTGAGTCTGAATCTTTTCAATTTAATCAGTGCTCTTTCACCAGCAGAAAGACAGACATGTCAGCATTTGGTTTAAAGTACAAATTAAGTAATTATAAATGAGGCTTCCTTCAGCGGACAAGAACAGAATAAGAATCTAGCAGTCTGTGGTCTGCTATAATAGGATTGACTCAAAAGCCCAAGAGAAGCAGCTGTAATCAATCACCGCTTTGTCCCACATAACAACAAATGATCCAATCAGGTCACAGTAGACCTCACTTACATCCCAAACATTTAAATATTTCAAAAGTGCTTAAACTTCAGTTTACTGCTATGAACACAAAGAGAGAGGGAAAAATAGATAAGTGTTGTAGGATCGCTAGCGGCGATCACAGGTGAGTAAGTGCTTGATAATTGTGGGCACATTATAAAGTCTAATTTACTGGCTGAAGCCAAAGAAACACTTTCCTGGAGTGAATTTAGAGGAAAGTAATGTGAGCAGGAGACTCTACGGCTGGTTCTCTGAGGGATTTACAGGGCTGTAGATGTTTAGCTTCAGTTGTGCTATTAAACCAAAATACAATAGCTAGCTACAAATATGTTGGCTGTTTTACTAGCTCAGAAAAATTGTCTTCAAAAATGTTGCTCCACCATGGCAACTGCCAACCTGAAAGAAAAACCAAACTATGAAAGTTTACACTGATGCTCTTTGTGGCAATGCGAATTGTGCTGTATGATGCATTCCAGAAGGAAATTGAAATAGAATGTCTACAGTAGAAGTGTTTGCATTAACAAACTTGATATACTTATTTAATAGTCATATACTGTGCAGGTTTTTTCAAGTACAGAACTCTAGGTGGCATGTGTGGGATCTAAATAAGCAACATATTAGTCACAGCCACATTTTTTATCTGCTGGAAAATAGCTATAAAAAACAATGCATGACACATATGCTATTGACACTATAAGTTAGGGTAACTAAATTGGGCATAACATGAAATTATAGGCTACTAATTACAATAAACCCCTTAATTGATCGAAAAATAATTGTAAAGAGTGAAAACAAGTAAATTGGGATTCTGATAGTCTAATTGTTAAATCACTTTTGAAGCTATCTAATACATGGGATTTATGAATTGCTCAAAAGGATGGCTTTAGTTAGGATGAAGTGCTGTTGTCAAGAGAAACCAGGATAAATGTCCAGTCTCCCTCAGGCATCTCAGAAACAAATTATAGTTCAGGCAAAAACTGTACAAAGATGACCACTCATTAACATGTCAGAAATCCGCCAACAGCATTCTAGAAGCTTAGAATGGAACAAAATATGTATAAATAAATACTAACCTTAAATACCAATTAAATGTATGTCCTTACTGCAGACTTTTGAGAGTGTCAAACTCATTTATCTGCAGAATAAATCCCAAGTTATATTTCTTTGGCTCTTTTGCAATAATTGATTCTAACTGGTCATTCACTTCAATATTTTTTTTTTACTTAATTTAATATATATGTAAATATATGTGTGTGTGTGTGTGTGTGTGTGTGTGTGTATTAATGTCTCTGGTAACAAAACAGCTATTATTATTTCTCTTGTATCTCTTGACAGACTCTTTCTTTTCATAAAGACACATGCTAGAATAACTCATTGGCACTTTTAACTCAAAACTATTACTGACAGTAATCAGGGCCATAGCTGGGGTTTGCGGGGTCCCAGTGCAGGTTGTACCCGTGGGCCCTGTTTGAAATTGGTTAAATATCACAAATAAATAAATAGAACAAAGATACAAATTAAACAAATACTTTTTTTCAAGTTTGTAGGTGTCCAGGTACAGAAACTGATAATAATCAATTGTTAAATAGCATTGCATAGTCTTTAATGTTTAAATTAAACATAGATTAATTCTTGTTAAAACTACGTCATCGCGCGTCACTCCCGGAAAATGGGCAAAAAGGCGGGACGTGGGTGAAGCTGAGCTGAAACCACGCCCCTATAGTGGCAACAGTGCTGCCGTGCAAAGACAAAACAACTTCGTTTTTGGTCGAAAATGAGTTATTGATCATTTTGGGACATTATGACCTTTATCATGTGTTTAAGTATCATGGAGAAAAGCCCCGGAGAAACCAAGGCAGAATACAGTATTACATCAGTTACAGCTCTTTGATTTTGTTTTTGAACGCTCAAATGAAGTTACGGTGCTCTGCATTTGTTTGCATTTGTTCGTCTGTACTGTGCCAGCCTGGAGCTAGACGGTATTCTGACTTTGTTTTACTTTCCAATAAAGTCTGCCACTTTAAATTGGTGTAACTTGTGTACTTTTATACATCTGTCGGCACTTCAGACAAACAAACAATTAGACAAACAAATTAGATAGATCGCGATCTAACAAACTGCTCCATATAACAAAGCACTGTAAGCAATAACGATTCGATAACTTGGCAACAATAATTAATCGTAAATAATCTTTAAAGTGTTTTTTTTTTTATAATGCAGATCATTCACTCTGTGTCAGTCTGGGGCTGCACACTTCTGTACGTGATCCTCAAATGCCGTGACTGCGTATCACACATAAAATCAATAACTGTTTGCAATTTAATCATTTTCCTTCCTTTTCTTGTAAGTCGACAAAATCCTTTGCAATGAACGCCACCGGAGATGTTTAATTCACAATCATTCGGAGCATTATCCCTGCTGGCGTTCACATCAATCCACAAGTCGTTCTTAAGCTATTTTAATTCAGTTCGATGTAAAAACAATAGGCTAAGTATGACTTGCATCCTTTAATGTTAGCGAACATTGCAAATAAATTGGTTGCAAAACGGTATCCACTCACGCTTAACTATTTGTCTGGTTGTTATGTTCAGAAAAAAAAAAGAATCACATTTCTAGATGTTATAGCCTAGCCAATGATCACTAGATTTTATCCAGATGTTACTAAAATGATTCTGTAAATGGTGATCAGCACCCTATATAATGTGGAAGTTACTGCCTTTTGCCTTGGTGTGACATCTCACTGCAGACAGTGCAAAAGCACAGTACAATATCAATATATCGGTAAAAATCAAGTTTGAGATCATTTTCATTAAAACATCAAATTGCCAGATTCCCAGTGTCCTACCTATAATTATTTTTTTCTGTACAAATACAAATCTTTAAAGCCATTTTTCTAAGTTTCGCACTAGCGAGTTTCACACTCTGCAGCAGAGCGGCAATCCACCTGTCACTCAAGTGGCCACGCCCTTAATTATGCAGAACTTTAAGGGTTAATATAATTTAAACGGATGAGTTATAAAAAAATTCACCCCCCTCACAGTTGTCATGAAGGGCAAAATTAGCTACATAGATCAAAATAATTTTTTGCACCAGGCTGTAAACATGTTTTTTTCTGCTGTAAAGTTGGGCATTTTAACATGGAGAGTCAATGGGATTGACTCCCTTTTGCAACCAGCCTCCAGCGGCCAGTCGATGAATTACAGTTTTAGTCACTTCCGTGTTGGCTTCACGAGAGAGAGCGGGAGGTTGCGGCTTGGTTTGCACGTTGTCTGTGAGACACGGCTCTTTGTGTGTGTGCCGAACACAGTACTCGAGTACTCGGTTGAGTTCTTTCGCATCTTGTGCTTGCATGCTTTAAAATCTTTTGAATATTTAAACTGGCAAGGCTTAAAAACACGTGCAATTGATAAGCTTTCATGACGACACACAGCAGAGGCCCATTAACTGTCCTGAGTGTCTTTTTAGGCTGGCCTCGATCAGTCGGTTGTAATCGCTGAGTGTAATAACGTAGTGATGTTGCAATTTCTACCGAGGGGCGACCCCCAGAGCACGATTTACCAAGGGGAATGCGATCAGTACCACGTTCACGATTTCTACCGAGGGGACCCACCCATGGAAAGCGGGGGCCCGAGTGATTATGCTGTCCAGGGGGCCCAGAAACCATAGTGGTGCCCCTGTGGCTGTGTGATGTGGCATCTCATTCTTCTCTTGGGGAACTAGGATACATACATAACCTGAGATGTTCCCTTTTGATCAAACTCAACGCTGTGTCATTGTTTTGATGCAATGGGAACATCAATACCAACACCACCATGTCACGGAATAGGGCTGTGAATAGCACAAGGGCTTGACCCTGGGGATGAATCCGGGTCCATACTATAATGAATGTGTGCAAAGAGAAGGCGGACGTGAAATTGAGAAGGAGTCAGGGCTGTACAGTGCGACAAAAAATATTTTTTGTGCAATAGTATGTTATAGTAATAGTAGTTTCATCAGTTAAAATTTATCTATCTCTGTTGTGCAGTTTATTCAGCGATAACTGGATACCTTTGTCCATATTTCCTGGAGCATGGTCAGTAGTATTACTTCTGCTATGGATATGTGTAATTTCTGCACAAGGGTGCCCTCCGGTTTCCAGTATGAATTAAACAGTCATTACATTACGTGTGTACTCAGTAATGCTCACAACACCATATTTTGGGTAAAAATAGGAAATATAATACTTTTCTCTAAAGAAACAGGATTCCCTAAATTATCGTCATTGATATCGTTATCGCAATAAATACTAGAAATACTGTGATATATTTTTAAGCCCATATCGCCCATCCCTACTTGCCAAGAGTCTTGGAAGATACAACACTCCTAGTGGAGTGAGCCTTAATCCCTCCCAGGTGAAGCTGAAATTGCAGTAACAAAGACCTTTACCGTAACAGGGGTCAAACCTGTTGACAGGCAATCCTGAAGGAACTCCAACACTGAACCAATAGGGCAGTTGACTGGGTTCAGGTGGTGTTGCTCGCACCATGATGCAAAGAGTCCCCATTTCAGGACTTAAGACCTCCTGGTGGACTATGGAGCTCAGAATTGTTTCAGCAACCTTGCTTGGGAGACCAGAATCTATGAGCTGTTACCCCTCAAGGGCCAGACCAAAGGTATTCAAATCTCTGGCTTAGGGTGGTAGATCATCCCCTGCACTTGAGACAGATGGTCTTAGCTGGAGGGTCAGCATCTTGAAACTGTATGTCCGAAGAATACGGTTCAGGCCCATCAGATCTAAAATTGGATGCAGCCCTCCATCCTCTTTAGGTACAATAAATGACTGAAAGTACAAACCTGAATCTTTCTTTGGGAGGGGACATGGTCTATGGCTCCTTTTCCCAGGAGAGACTGCAGTCCCTGGTTGAAAAATACTTTTTGTGTGATTTTCAGACTACTGTTACTAGGGGCTTTCCCGTCGCGTAGTTCTAAGAACTCAGTTCTAGGAACTAGCCAGGAGTGCATTTCCCAAAAGCATTGTTAGCCAACTATGGTCAAAAGTTCCATCGTTACCAACATAGTTAAAAAATTTGTTGTTTCCTGAAACCATAGTTCAAATGAACATTTGCGATCAGCGTCACAAACTTACGTGGTTGGAACTACAGCACTCGACTGTTCTTGGGCACAATAAGCAAGGTAATATGCAGTACAATCTATATCTTCCATTCTATCTTAATATAAATGCATTTTTATCTATGTATTATTATGTCTCCTCAATAAGCGCTGTTTGAAGAGTGTGCATGTGCATAAATGCCCTGGACCCTGGAGTATCCCTTAAGAGGGAACTTGCGATGAATCAAACATCAAAAAAGCAAAATTACAGGGAAAAAATTGTAAATTAGTCATCAGGTGCCATGTTCAATTCAGCAGCATCTTAGAGATCTCTAATCAATTAAATAACAGAAGTTATTACTCCACCACATGTGGGCGACGTCATTAGCAATGGTCCTATATTGTTGAACTAATGTGGTTCAAATGACGGAGATGCTACCATGTTTGGAAAACAGTGGTGACTAGCTAGTTTGTTTCCACAACAATGCATTGTACTATGGTGGTTAATCAGCGAGATACATCATTGTATGGGAAACGCACCCCAGCATGGTGGTTCCTAGAGAACCAATTTCACCCTCGAGCTGTTTTCCTGGTTGCAATCGCCCCAGCAGCAGGAACTCTGAAGCAGCCAACAGTGATGTCTTTAGTCACAGCATTTACAGACATCAACAACCGGTGAATAGAGGATGCTGTGATCTGAGCTATTTTTGTTGTGTGTCGTGTGTTTTGCGATAACGGAGATGGAATGTATATGCAAAAATTACACAATTAAAAGAGCATGAAAATCTGACTATATCTCCTATGACAACTTGCGGTGTTACATATCATTGAAACTGAGAAAATAACAAAACTCTGCAGACAACAGGTAAATGCCATTATTATTGCTGTTTTCCATGTTTGTGGAGTAAATATTTTTACTTGGCTTTTTTAAAATTCCGAGTAGTTTCATATATGTTTGGCCAATCAGCGTACACTTACATCACTGGTAGTTCCTATAGAACTGTTTTAGACCCAACTCTGAAGTAGCAGCTAATTTAGTTCCAAACGGAGTTCCTAGAACTAAATATGTTCCTAGTTCCTGCAGTACGAACACGCCAAAAACCAGGAACTTCCACCGAAAGCCCCTACTGTGGTGTTGAACCGAGGTGGATGGAAGGCAAACTGAACCCTGTAGCCTTTTTCTTATGATATTCAGTACCCATTAAGAGACATTTGGCAGAAGCTGCCACGCTGCCAGAAAATGTGACAAAGGGATCATTTTTTTAAATAGAGTTGGCCTGTTCGGCAACCTGAATGCACCCAAACAAGCTTTTTGTGGAAGGGGGGAGGTATTGGGGGTTAGAAGGGTTAGGAGCCGCAATGCTATTCTCCAGCTCTGATCTCCTGTCACTGGGCCCTGGCCTGGAGCAGCTGGTGAATAAGTTATCTAAACACATCTTTCACTGCCTCAAGGGACAATCCCTCACTGAAGTCCAGTTAAGCAGAGATAGCTTTTCCACCCCAGGCTAATCGTTCTTGCACATACCAACCACTGTAGAGTATGTTGAGGTGGATTGAGTATGCATATACTGTCACACACACAGACAGCTTGCTTGCTTGCTTGCAAAAAAAAAAAAGTCAAATACTGTAGTTTTTTCTTCATAATACAAAAGGTAACAAACCAGTCATTATCGTGATGCTGTCATATGCAATTTATGAATAATGGATTTTATATGTTCTATGGTTTGATGGGGTTTTATTCTGTGAGACAGTAAATGATCAAATGATTAGCTGTAGAAATGGCCGTCTAGAGTACATAATTTAGAGAGGTAGAATGATATGACTGAGAGAGCAAAGAGAATATGACTCTGAGGTCAAGACTTCAATTCAACTCTTAACATAACCATGCGCTGCTTTGACCTGCACATAAAGCACTGTACGTATTGTTACGGAAGGATATGGAATTTGCACTGTTGCAAATAGAAATAAAAACACAGGAAGTTGTGTAAATAATGCAAAAATAAATAAATAAATACAAGCTATTGGCTTCAGTTCCCCAGCCGAGCCAAGGAGAGGCCCCAGTTCCCGAGCGCCCGCCAGAAGGGGACTTCCCCAAGAAAATTTTGGGGGGGGGCCATATAGTCAGTGCCTGTGTGGCCGGTCCAAGGACCAAGGCCACAGAGTCGGCTGATCCGCCATGGCCTCCCGAGTCGGCTGATCCGCCATGGCCTCCCGAGTCGGCAGATCCGCCATGGCCTCCCGAGTCGGCTGATCCGCCATGGCCTCCCGAGTCGGCAGATCCGCCATGGATCCCGGAATGGGCGCCGCCCTGGAGGCCGTCCATCCCCGAACTCTGGCCCTTGAGGCCTCCAGAGCGCCTTTGGGGAGGGGGGAGTAATGTCACAGATTCACCTGCCTCACCAGCTGTATCACCTTATACACCAGTTGAACCGCACTACATTTCCCAGCATCCTTCTGGTCACTCACCTGCACTCCATCTGTAACCACTCACACCTGACTGCCATCAAGGAATCCTCTGCACCTGTTGCCACCAATCAAGCTCCCTATAATACTTCACTCAATCCATTCCCTCACTGTCTGGTCACAAGGTAGCAAGCTAATCTCTGGTTGCCTTCCACCTCTTGCCTCAGCACTGCCGGTCAGCCACTTGCCCACCAAGGAAAGGACGAGGGCCCAAATAAGACTCTTTATTCTGCTTCCCCGTTGTTTGAGTTACTGTTTACTTTATATTTGAGTTGTGAATAAATTACTTACCTGCACGCCAGAACCCCCTTGTCTGCCTACTTGACCAGAGTGTTACAGCTATATGATTAGAAACAGTTCAAGGAGGGTGGTAATACCTGCAGAAAGCTGACCGTTAGTATTTCTGATTTCTTCTTGTGAAACCGATTCCTTTTTATTACATATTTCATAATTTTTCCCACTGCAAAGAGATTGTTTATTAAACAATGTGCTGAAAAATACAGAACACCTCAGTTCATCTTTAAATACAGGATGAAAAGTTTAAAAGTTGAATCTGGTGCTTTCCTTCAAAGAGTCCACTACTTTGGGGAGAGTTGACAAAAGTCATATTAGTGTATTATTAGAACACTGTGATGGGGACTGTACTGTTCCTGCCAGAGAGACCCAGATGGCTCTGCAAGTCTAAATTGTGAGAGCTCAAATGTGAAGACAGCTTTCAGCAAGAAGACTGGGCTTTAAAAATTAAACATTGTCTCTCTTCTTGGTCTCTCACTCTGTTTCTTCCCTTGCAGCTCTTTCGCTTTCAACAAAAGTGGGTCACACAGTCCTTTTGTAGAAACAAGGGGCATGTGAACTCAGAGAGGCCAGATGTTTTTGCTCTTTTTTTTAACAGTTAAATTTAACATGAAAACCTCACAGAACCATTCTTATTTTTAGTTTTGATCTATTTAGCATTGCTTTTTAGTGCCTAAATCGGTTCCTGTGATGCTCCGAAAAAATTAATACTTCTGAATAAGCTAGCTGATAACATTCTGCAAGCTACACAGAATCTCAATGTCTACCAGTGAGATAAAAAATTATAAAATGGATAGTTCTAATCCAAAATCCTGATTGTTTGCACATTAAAAGCTGGTGTAAAATGTTGATGAACTGATATCTGTGATTACACATGCACTAAGATACTATTATATCCAGTCTTGTGGTGCTATTTTGGTGCAACTTCATGAAACCAACAATGTGCATGGAAAAAACAAAAGTATCTGAAACAACAAAGTAACACAACAACACTTATGGAGTGGAGAAATGAAATAGTCAAATAACAAAGCTGGAAAAAGTCATTCCTTTATTTTCCAACGTGCTTGGAATATCAAAAATGTGTAATTTTCGTTGCCCATGCTCAAGACAACATTTAAAGGCCTTCAAATAAGCTGATATGTAATAAAAATGTCAGTTATTTGTACATCTATAGTTTATTTATTATGCATTTATTATTGAATTTGTACATCTGTGTTTGTTTGTTTGTCTGTTTGTTTGTTTGTTTGTTTGTTTGTTTGTTTGTTTGTTTGTTTGATTGATTGATTGATTGATTGACTGGGCCCTGGCTCCCTGGTTGAGAACCATTGAACCTCTATGGAGAACCATATTGATTTTTTGAACTTTGGCACAGCATCATCTTTCATAGAGGGAAATACAAAACAACTCTGGTCATGTGACTATTTACATCATGTTCAAATTTTTCACATGCATTTATAAGCAGTCAGCCCTTTAATGTTTAGTTGACAAGTATATGTAAAATACATCAAAAACATCTTTTATACCCTTCGAAACTTTGGTCACAAATGGGATTAAATGGGCTATAAACATGTTGACCTTCAACAAACGTTCTTACCAGTTGTTATTGACAGTAATTGACCTAGAAAAACATTATGCAAATGCCCACAACAGCGTTCCTTTCGGCAAGGAGATTTATGATCCTGACGATGCCTGAAATTGAACTTGCATAGTTAAAACGCTTTTTTTCACGTATGTGTATTGAGTATGTTTGGGCCTATGACCTTCTTTAGTCACCTTACTGAGCTGAACCTGGTAACTTTAAATATCTCAAAGCTCTTGTTGTGTTGATGTCTTAACACTTACTCTTGTGCTGTCACAGCCACAGTATTCCTTGAGTTCTGGAAGAGGAGAAGGGCGGAGCTAACCTACGACTGGGATTTGATTGACTGGGAGGAAGAAGAGGTGAGCCTGCCTTCCTGTTTAAAATGACTGAAATTGTAATGCTTTATGTTTCTTTAGAAATATCATAAACTTTTGAGACCTGTTAAAATGACCATTAAGTTCATGAGCAACTGTAACTGGTGTGTGGCCAATCTATGTGCTGTCTGTTGTATTTCCTATAGTATAAATCCTGTGTCATGCTGTGTTCTGTGAGTGTGCCTCCTACCGTATCATGTTGTGTTGTGCATGCCTTGCTCCTAATGTGAAAACAACTCAAGGGTGTTCACACTGACTGTGATTAGTTTTGACAAAGCATCTGTTGATGTGTGCCATTGTTGAGTTGAGAAAAGTTTAAGTTCATGCATATCCGTCTCCTGTGGATATTTAACAGACCTAAGACCTAATTTTACTGCAACCCAGGCTCATTGGAAAAACTTTCGCAGAATGATATTACATTGCTTTTTGCACGGTTTGTAACACATTAAAATTGAAATTTCAGTTTTTCCCAAACAGATGAACGTGAATCTTGCAGTTTTTTTATTACATTGGTTGTTGTATCGTAAATGGCGCTAAAAGGTTAATCACGTCTGAAAAAAAAACGCACCACCTATATTAAACCGTACGCTAAGCCTAACCTACAGTAAAGTGTTAACAAAATGTAAATGTGGGATGAAAAACACATCTGTTTGAGGCTTTGAGCTCTTTTCTGAAAGGTTATGAAAGGTGTTTCATAGGACTTGCACCCGAGTGCTCCACCGGGTGAGCTATCGAGCAAGTTTACTATGTCAGAAAAATTATATGTTGAACTGGTTATGTGATGCTAACATCAAAACATATAAGTCATGCACTATGGTAAAAGTGTTTTGAGATTATAACTTTATATTGTGCAAATAACCATATGAAAATAAGTCTTTATTAATAATCTGTCCCTGTAATCATACTTTGTATGAAAAGGAATAAAAGCTGTTGGCGTTTTACTGCCACTAGTGTTAATTTCAGCTGGAAACTACAGTGAATTGTATGTATAGGTACGTTTTTGACATTTTGCAAATATGTAGGTAGAGGCATGTATTTCCAATGTGCCTATGTTGTTTCTTTGTAAGCAAAATTTTATTTTTCTTTGCCTACATTCAATGAATTGGAATTCTATGGAATTTTCACGTTTCCACCATAAACAATAAAAATTAATTGCAACTTTTATTCTGACTTTTTATCTAATGAGTTTACATCTCAAAATTCTGACTTTTTTCTCACAATTGCAAATTTATGTCTTGTGATTCTAACTTTTTTTCTTGCAATTCTGACTTATTTTCTAAGAATTGTGAGATAAAAACCCATAATTGTGAGTTATAAAGTCCCATTCTGAGGGAAAAAAGACTTACTGTTTTCTTTAAATTCTTTTAAATTTCTTGCAATTGCGAGTTTATATCATGCAATTCTGATTTTGTTCCTCACAATTGCGAGTTTTTATGATGTAATTCTGAGAAAAAGTCAGATTTGCAAGGAAAAAAGTAAGAATAAAATAAAAGTAAGAATATTCAGATGAAAAGTCGCAATTACCATTTTTTATTATTATTCAGTGGTGGAAAGTGGCTTAAATTGCATTCTGAGTGTGCTCAGTTCATGAATTGATAATCGTTTATTTTATTCATATGATGTATTATTTGTTGTCAAAATCTAAACACATTTGAAAATATATTTTCTAGCTAAGGCCCGTTGCACAGCACACCAATAACATTTGGCCTTACAGTAGTGGGAATATACACTGCGGTTAGAAGTACATTCACCTTCCAACTTCCTGTGATAAAATCTCAGTGTGAACAGCTCTTCGTGAACCATGTATCATTAGCATGTGCAGAGTGATGGTGAATTGATGTTCTGTGTTTTTATTTTCTTCTTTTTTCTTTTTCTTTTTTTGTTGTGTGTGTGTGTGAAATAATGTGTGTGATGTGTGAATGTGTAATGCATTTGAGGAAACACTTCAACATAATCCAGAGATCAAAGCGATCAGATATGGCTGATACCTGCTGAACGTCTGGTGTTTGCATTTGTTGCCCTGTAGATTTCTGATGTTGCTAGTTTCTGTATAACAGTGGTTCTCAAACTGTGGTTCATGCACCATCAGTGCTACACAAACCTCTTTTCCTGAAGTCAATAAGTTTATTGAACAGGTTTTTGGAAAAAAGGTATGTGTGAAATAAGGTTTGTGTTTTTTTTTTTTTGTTGTTGTTGAGGAAAGCAGGGTGATGCTAACTTCCAGGTTACCATACAAAGACTATTTCAAAAGCAGCGCACATTTTCATTGCTGATATCATAGTTATTAAATATGTTTATGGGTTTATTGTGCATTTAAGAACTCCTTCTTAGTGCTTAGACTTTATCTAAGTTTTAATTGGTAATTTTTCCTGGTTCCAGACCAGCAATATTTTAGGGCCAGTGTGGAACCATATATTTATTTATTTTTTTTTTCTGTGGTGGAAATGGAATGGGAACTAGCTCCAGAACGGCTGCTGGATAAGGGGCAGCATGTGTATGCCACACAAATTTATTTAAATAGATTTTTTTATTTCACTCCCCTCATATATTTTGTTTCTAATTTCTAATCAGTTCACCCAAAAGTTCTGCCCTTATTTACCTACTAACATTGTCTTTGTCCTTGTCTGTCTTTCTTCTTGGCACACAAACAGTTAAATTTGAGAACTACAAAAAGTTTTTTTTTGTTTTTTTTAACAAATAATGACTTGGTCATAAACATATAACATTTCTTCAGTAGGCTTGAAATGTAGCACACTACTTGCATGGACTACTTTTATGATATTTTGAGAGTGCGTTTTGTTTATTTTAAAACAGCGTCAGATCATTGTATGGAAAAGAGCAGCATGTACAGTCTTGAAAATATCTTCTTTTGTGCTCTATGAAAGAAAGAAAGAGAGATATATGGGTTTGGAAAACAACTGGTTGAGTAAATAATGACAGAATATTAATTTTTGAGCGAACCCTATTATATTTTTCTAATATTTAGTCCTAATATTTAGTTTATTTACTTCTTACACTGGCAGTGCGGGACACTGAACAGTAAGCTGGTGATTAGGTGATACTTGGACGGTGTGATTTGATCAGATGTGATAATTAGCCTGAAAAGTTTGAGAACTGCTGCTGTATACAATCCCTTCTATATTTAACTATCATATTGCAGAATGAACTAACAAATATATCTCATGTTGAGGCATTGAAGTGTCTCATGTTAACTCATTCAGCTCATGTAAACAGCCTCTGGATTGACATCATCATGCCCAACCAAAACAGATGATGATGTTGAACATCTGTGTTTGATGAGAATCATTCATGAGATCTGTGAAAAGATCTTCAAGCAAGTCTTTCAAGAGTAATATGATGTGTTTTTTAAAAAAAAGGAGGAACTCCGGCCCCAGTTTGAAGCCAAATACTCCCGGAAGGAGAGAGTAAACCCCATCTCAGGGAAACCAGAGCCCTTCCAGCCCTTCACAGACAAACTCAGCCGACTCATGGTGTCTGTTTCGGGAATCTTCTTCATGGTAGGACTCTGTGTTCGAATTTTTCCTGAAGCTACCACAAGCAGATCAGAATTATCAGCACCTGTCATGAAAGCTGGGACGAGAATTGTACGGAATTTAACTATTCTGGTTTCACTTCCAATTATGTTTATTTTTGTTTCTTAACAATTTCACAAACACTGGTTTATTTTGACATGTCCTTGTAGAAATACATATTCAATTCAATTCAAGTTCATTTGGATAGCACTTTTCACGATGCAAATCGTTGCAAAGCAGATTTACAGAAAATTAAAGTTTCTACACTGTAAAAAAAAAAAAAAAAAGTTGGGCAAACTTAAAAGTTTAAGGCAACCAGCTTCAGCAGATTTTTGAGTTTTCTCAGCTTCTTGTTTTAAGTTTATACAACAAAAAGTTGAGAAATTTCCTAAAAAATAAGTTCAGAAAACTCAAAAATCTGCTGAAGCTGGTTGCCTTAAACTTTTAAGTTGGCTCAACTTTTAATTTTTTAAATTTTTTTTTTTTGTACAGTGTACATTATATTTAGTAATAGCTTATCAGTGGTGACTAAGTTGATGTCCATATGGCAGATAATTATATGGCATGTAATTAATTAACATTTTAACTTACTGTATTGTTAGGGTAAAGTTTGGTTTTTGGTTAAATGCTTGTAATTGTTCATAATTTGCTGTTATTAATATAGTAAATACATGTATCGTGTAACAAGCGTACTGCAAAACTGAGTGTTACACAGATTTTAGTCATTTAATTTTGCAGACGAAGGAATGGAAAATATTTAAAACATATGTTAACACTTTATTTTGCAATGTCTTTGTTTCACGTGTTACATGATGTACTTATTATAGTAATAACAATAAATTATGCATAATTGCATGCAACTACCCATAAAACAAACATTGTAAGTACAGGTTATTAAATTAATGTTACTCAGTACTTAATTGCATAATCACACTGTAACAATGACACCTTAAAATAAAGGGTTACCAAATAAAGTAACCATTATTTCATAACAGGCTGCTGAGAGCATTACATTCAATATGTAATGTTTTGGGGTAACACTTTATTGTAAGGTTATTATTATTATTATAATTACAATAATTTATGCATAATTACATGCAAGTAACTGTAGGCCAAACCCTAACCATATAGTAAGCACATGTAGTTAATTATTATACTCAGTACTTAAATGTATAATTATACTGTAACAAGGACACCTTAAAATAAAGTTTAACTGGAATAATTAATATTACCCGGTACTCTTTTGTGTAATTACACTGCAATAACACAAAAGCCAAATCATGTACACCACATCTGTGTACAGGCCATGAAGGTAGAAATGCAGATTTATTTTTTTAGAACAGCTGACAAAATTATCCCCATAAGATGCATTTGTACATGGTATAATGCATATGTTACATATTGTATGCCGGTGTTTCATCCACACATGCAAAAGAGTGCAGACGTCACAACTGAATGTCATGAAAATCCATAAGTATCAATCACTATCATCAGTTACAAACCCTATTTGCTGATACTTGTCACCCTAAAGAATATTTAAATTGAAAACAAATGAACAGCTTCAGATCATAAAGCTGCACTATACCATAAATAACTGTCTCCCTCTGGTGGGCTTGAATTAAAAGGCAATGCATATCAAAACTATAACTTCTTCAAGATTCTGATATATATCCATCTATTTATAATATTCCAGTTTGACACCTCGTTCACGTCTCGTCATCATTCCTCCAGATCTCTCTGGTCCTGACAGCCGTGTTTGCCGTGGTGGTGTTCCGGCTCATTGCCATGGAGAAGTTTGCTTCCTTCCAGTGGGAGTTTGTGAAGAAGAACTGGCAATTCGCCACTTCAGGCACTGGAGTCTGCATCAACTTCATGATCATCATGTCTCTGAATGTGGTTAGTGTCTTTCCTCTAGTCCCCAAGGCCTCTTCTTCACACCAGCAGAGAATAATAAAGGCCCTCGGAACAAAAATTGTCCAAGTCTTTGCAAAGTGCAAAATGCCAAAAATGAAAGCAATAAAACCATTATTACAAAATAAATAAAAACTTTAATGCAAAATAAAACTATCAACTGATATTTTGTCTCTCTCCTGGAATGGAGAATAGTCGTGGTAGGGGGTAGTCGTGGCCTAATGGTTAGGGAGTCGGGCTTGTAACCTGAAGGTTGCTGGTTCGATTCTCGTCCCGGTGGGGGCAGCACTCTCTCCACCTTTGATACCATGACTAAAGTGCCCTTGAGCAAGGCACCGAACCCCTAATTGCTCCCCGGGTGCTGGAGCAATAGCTGCCCACTGCTGTGTGTGTGCATTTGTTCACTACTCACTGCTGTGTGTGTGCACTTGGATGGGTTAAATGCAGAGCACCAATTTTGAGTTACCATACTTGACAATACGTCATAAGATCCAATGTGTTTTTAGCGGCATGGCTGTTTTCATGGCACCAGCCAATCAAAAAAGTCATGTGGCATTTACTTTTTTTTTATACTTTTCTTATTTCATAGCATCTCATATGTTGCTCTGGTTATTCTGAAAAACCAGAGCCTCAAAATGAAATCACTAAAATGATTGACTACTATTACATGCTGTCGCTCCCAGACATAAAACATAAAGCGATTGCTGGCAAACGTAAACATTATTACAGCATTGTTTCTGCATCCTTAAAACAGCAAGTCATTGATTCAATAAAAGAGTGCATTATACTGTCCCTCTTGATAAATGCATACTTATTGAGTAAAACTATTAATGTCTTTTAGAAATGAATGAATGAATAACTCATCCCAAACTTTTGAGTGGTAGTGTATGTTATATTAACAACTTGTTGGTTATATAAACCATGTATTACATTTATTATGTATGGCATAGTTTGCAAGTATATGGATTTTATTATTATTATTTTTTCCATCCTTCTCTGTAATGGTATTGAGTCGATTTTCTTTTATCCATCAGGTCTATGAGAAAGTGGCCTACCTACTTACAAACCTGGGTAAGAATGGATTCGGTCAAGGTTACTATTGATTGAGGGTCTTCTCTCTGTGGGGAACTTTCCTCATGCCTGTAACATGCAGTGCATGGCTAAAATACCGCTCACTTGTGATCTAGAACATCCACGGACAGAGTCAGAATGGGAAAACAGCTTTGCCCTCAAGATGTTCCTCTTCCAGTTCGTCAATCTCAACAGCTCGACCTTCTACATCGCTTTCTTTTTAGGAAGGTAAGCAACTCTTAAACTAGTCGATGTATTGGTCAGTACTTGGTTTACTTGTTTTTGCTGCTTTCATTCGTCCAGATTGTACCACTTGAGATCTGTTCATCAACTCATACAGGAACTTCATGGCGCTAGCGCACATGCTAACACAACCGCCTCCCCCACGATAGCATGGCTAATTGAATTTCAAAGCTAATTTCACATGTGTTTGTATTCTGCAGGTTTGCTGGCAGGCCGGGTGACTATAATAAGCTGTTTAACCGGTGGAGGATGGAGGAGGTGGGTGAGATGAGGCGGTAATGAGTTTTCTCACACTTGGTTATTATTGCCCTTCGGCATGATCAACATTCCCCTATCAAATATCTGCCTCAGTTATGCAACTGCCATGGGATTTCAATAAAAACGGTCATTATTCAGTGCAGACTCTCCCGTAATTGCTTCAACATAACAACTGTGGTTGCTCATAACACTAGTGTATTGTTTTAGATCTAGTCTGTGTACAGCGTGTAATGTAATCAAAACCACCCTTGTGAAGAAGCAAATGTGCTTAATTGTATTGAATTTCAAAACTTAGAAATCATAAATCTTAAGAACTGCATTTGCAGATATTTTAATGAAATAAAAGACCACTTAAGTGTAATTACAGAAAGAGTCCACTTACATTACACACTTACTTAAAAAAGGGGCTATTGTCAAATTAAAAGTTTTACTTTAAAGTACGTTTTAAATCACTGTTTCGGTCATTTTTGTTGTGTTTTAAGGAAGTACTTTTATTTTGATGTGTTGACTAACATGTAGAGTACTGGATTATAATTGTGTGTGTTATTCAGTATTACAATTAAAAGTTAATATATTTTAAATGCACTAAACTGCAACTTTACCATTACAAATTTGTAAGGTAACACTTTATTTTAAGGTGACCTTGTCACATGTACTTACTAAATTAATAACAATTAATTATGAATAATTGCATGCAAGTAACCCTAACCATACAGTAAGTACATGTAGTTAATTAATATTACTCAGTACTTTAATGTATAATTACACTGTAGCAAGGACACCTTAAAATAAAGTGTAACCATATGTAATTATTATAAATATATTTAAATACACATATGAGTGTCAATGGAAATGACATTTTAATGTATTTTAGTTTACAATGAATTCTTGTCAGTACATTCAGCAGAATATTTTAACCATATTTCAAAGACAATAGGTTATTTACAGTGCGTGCACTTACATATAAGGTACTGTAATGTCAGGTGACTACATGGGTTAGGGTTAGATTTAGGGATAGGTTCAGGGTTATTACCTAGTTATTACCTAGTTATTGTAGTTACAATAACAGCTACATGGTATGTAGGACTGAAAATAATGTACTACCCACATACAGTCCTTAAGTGAGTCAAAACACTCTAAGATTATATTAAATGCATATAAAAAGCTATGACACATTTTCATTTAATTGCAATTAAATGCAGAACATTACATTCGGTTTACACTTAAGTTTATTATTTTAAAGTATATTATTTCCATAATAAGTACTCTGTGTAAAGTGTACTACTATTTCACAAGGGTAACCAAAATGTATATGTATTTTTTTTTTTTAGTGTCATCCCAGTGGTTGTCTGATTGACTTGTGCCTACAGATGGGAGTGATTATGGTGTTGAAACAGATCTGGAATAACTTCATGGAGCTGGGCTACCCGTGAGTATCAGCAGACACACTGTGGCGTCAGACCTGCGGAGGCCATGAAACATGATGATCGGGCCCTCCTTCAATCTTAAAACACAAGATTGTTAATCTGTTGCAGTGTCTGGGAAAAAGCAGATCAGACTATAAAACACTTTGCTAACAACAAATGTTGTATTGTCGATTTAACCGATAGAGTTCTGTTTAGTCTGACTCCTGTCATGTTCGAATCACACAGTATTGTATATTGTGTAGATCAATATACACAATACCCTAAAACTAACCCTAACCCTAACATGTCAGATCGCTGGTTCTTTCTTAACCCCTAAACATACACGGTAGTCATACACATTTCTTCATGTCACTTTGTCATGCCTTTCTTTATATACTTTATTTCATAAGATCCGACTTTGTTATTGAGTGTATGAGCACAGAAGTCTGTGTTACTCAATTATTAGCCCGAACAGGAGGTGTTTGCTGCACTGAACATTCAAAGAGAGAGTTTGTCCTTAGTTCCAGTCCACTGCGTTCACGGCTGACTGATTTTGCCAACCCTGCAGTACAGAGAGAAATGTATGCCTCATCAGAAACAGCCTCAACAACAGAGTGTACTTAACAGACTCTCCGCAAACCATGATGAGGGATGTTAGTTTAGATTAACATTACTGTGCTCTGTTCAGTGTTCACAGAAAAACGGCAGCTTTGTTATTACAGTCATTCTAGAGACATGTCCAGTAACTGCTATCAGGTTTAAAAAAATACAAATATTTTCAATTGTAAATGTTATGGGGATTAATAATTGAATGTATTCAACACAATTATCCCCTTCAGTTTAATTGTATCATTATTATGTGAAATCTATGACACTTATTGTCTTCTCACAGCATCTAAAACAGTGTGTCCACAGAGAAGGGTTCAATCATTCATATGCTATAACATGGACAAAAAATGTTTTTTAATGATGAAAAAGACCTTGTTTTATCAAAAGTAACACATAATGATATCTCATATCAAAGCAAGGTTGTTTTTCAGTGACACATGCATGTTTCATAAGGTTTCAAAGTGGTGTCCTCACTTTTTGTCAAAACCGTCAGACATTCATTAAAAAGTAATAAAATCAGGGAATATCAGGGGCAGCTGTCACTCTAAATGACTTTATATATATATATATATATATAAAGTTATTTTGGTTTCATAAATGGTCATTCATTCAAACATGCATTCACTGATGGATGGATGGTATCCCGAGCAAACTGTACCTGCAGATAATATAATATTAATTTTAAAAAGTAATATTTAAAAAAATATATATTTAATATTTAAAAAATTCAAAGTTAAAAAAGTAGTATAATTTCAGTTTAAAATAGTACACTAATATATACTTTCATGACTGTGTTTCTTAAATTACAGTACACTTTTTCAAAGTGCACTTTGTAATAATATTAAATTAAAAGTTTTATATTATAGTACTTTTTAAATAATTGTGTTTTAATCATCTTTTGTTGCGCTTTAAAGAAGTACACTCATGTGCTGACTAACATACTAAAGCACATGTTCGAGTCAGGTACTTGAGTATTGACTATTTGGCCATAACCATCACTCTTCATCACTTATCAAATTTGAAGTCGTTTTTCGCCCTTTTGTTCCTTGCTCAGACTGCTGCAGAACTGGTGGTCCCGGCGTAAGATGAAACGAGCAGGAGAGCAGAATAAGAGTAAAGAAGAGCTGCCGCAGTGGGATAGAGACTGGAACCTGCAGCCCATGAACGCACACGGCCTGGTGGACGAGTATCTGGAGATGGGTTAGTCCTGCTCGACAACACCTACTGTGAGATCTTGTGTAGTGTGTAATTTTCTGTTATGGTGAAGCAGAAGTTAGTTACGTAGTTTAAGTTAGTTAAACCATCATGATAATAGCTGCCTTGATAATAACACATCAAAATTAGTGTAACTGATGGTCGAAGATAACTGCTTTGCCCTTGAGTACTGAGATTCTTTACCACCACAGTAACACAAAGACATTTTACACTATGTTCATCAGGACGGCATGCTTTCTTTGTGTCAGTGTTTGCTTGTAATCTAGATGAGCTGCAAGTTTTGTATGTTTTCTGTACAGTTCTACAGTTTGGTTTCACAACAATCTTTGTGGCGGCATTTCCTCTGGCTCCTCTGCTTGCTCTGCTCAACAACATCATCGAGATCCGATTAGACGCCTACAAGTTTGTCACGCAGTGGAGGAGACCGATGCCCGCTCGCGCTACTGACATCGGTTGGTCCTTTTCACCTCAATTAGCCTGGTGTCAGTTTATTCCAATCTGAATGCAAGAAACACAAGAGTCGTTTGTTGTAATTACTTAATTTAGTCTGTTGTAATATAGATTGTTAACATGAATAGTCCCAATAAATAGGATAGATCAATTCTTAATCTTTTTTAATGTAGCAGATTACTTTATAGATTTATCTGTTCTGGTAAATTTCGATATATTTTGATTTGTTCATTTATTTTTTTAATTAGGTATATGGCATGGTATCCTGAGGGAATTGGAGTCGTGGCTGTCATAACAAATGCCTTTGTCATTGCCATCACTTCGGATTACATCCCTCGCTTCGTCTATGCTTTCAAATATGGGCCCTGTGTGGACAAGGGTTACAGGCATGAGAAGTAAGATTTCAAAATAGCTGCAAGCAGCAATTACAGGGCCAAACACACCAGTGGCATGTGCATTGTAAAGCTGAGCAGATTTATTTGGTTAGCACCTCTGTTGGTGATGGGTGGTTGCCAAGATGGTTCATCTTCACCTTTTACATTATCAGTGCATTTCTGGGAAACTATTTTGAATAGAAAACTATTTTTATAGAAATGATCTGCATCAAGTCAAATTGAACCGACTGTATTTAGACACATAAAATTATGCATTTGTGTGTCTTTACACAGATGTCTAAGGGGATACTTGAACAACAGCCTGTCTGTTTTTGATATGGGTGAATTGAAAAATGGGAGTTATCATCCTCGATACTGCAGGTACGGCAACACTCATGCTACAGTTTCATGTTGCTATACGCTTATTCTTCAGTTGGGTTTTGTCTTTTTCTAAAGGTTAATTTGTCTTGTTTCCCTCTACAGGTATCGGGATTACAGAGCGCCTCCATGGAGTCCTGAACCCTACGATTTCACCCTGCAGTTCTGGCATGTTTTGGCTGCCAGATTAGCCTTCATCATAGTATTTGAGGTCAGTGCTATTTAACAATTTAACAATATTATCTAAGTAATGCTTTACACCATTAACAATCTCAGCCAACATTTCATGGAAGCCAGTGTAAGCACAAAAATGGACTTGAGGAAATGGGTTTGTCCATAGATTCCATGTCGGACCATATCTGAATAAGTCCATACTGGAGCTAATTCCAACAAGACTGGCAAGGAACTCATGGAGAACCCCATTTAGAGCCCATACTGGGACTAATTCAGACAAGACCGACAAGGAGCCCATGGAAAACTCAGGATACTCAGGATAATTCAGATAGGGCCATCATGGAATTCAAGTGGGGTTTATTCAGATAAGGATGATAAGGAACCTATGGACAAACCCATGTTGAGCCCATACCTAAGTTCATATTGTGCCTACATTGGCCTCACCTTAAATAGTTGGCTTGGAGAAGCTACTTTGAAACTTTAGCTTGCAAAGCTACAAGCTATTTATGATTTTAAGTAGTTAAGGTAAACCTGCTCTTTGATAAAGCTTACAAGGTTCTAATGCAGGGGTCTCCAAACTCAGTCCTGGAGGGCCTGTGTCCTGCAGAGTTAAGCTCCAACCCTAATTAAACACATTTGAATGAGCTAATCATGGTCTCACTAGGCATGCTAGAAACGTCCAGGCAGGTGTGTTGAGACAAGTTGGAGCTAAACACTGCAGGACATCGGCCCTCCAGGATCGAGTTTGGAGACCCCTGTTATAGTGTAATGGAAGCCAGCTAGTACAGACTATGTGGGTAAACCTCACTTCCCTGGCCTCAGGAAGCACAATAGTGACTGACGATAGAGGCTGCAGCCTTTAGAGTCCTTGTTAACGTGCCTGACTTCCATCGCTGTTCAGACTCCGCTTGGAGTGATACAGTGGTGCCATGACCCGGATGGGAGTGAGATTAGGAGGGTGAGTGTAACAGAGTCCAACTGGTATGTGATAACTACAGTATGCAGGTAACCCTCACTCTCCTGGCCTCAGCATTAGCATTAGTCACTGATGCAAGAAGCTGTGGTTTTTACCATCCTTGTTAACATGCCTGACTCCCATGCCAGCTATTGTCTATTCAAGCCATGCTTGGAGTGGGCAGAGAGGAACTGATAACACTAGCACAATGTATCAATTCTCGGGAGCTAGACTTTTGACTTTTGGCAAATAGACATATTCTAGCAACAACAACAAAAAAAACAACAACAAAAAAAAACATCAGAATAGGTTCATTTGAAAAAAAAAAGTACATTCAGTAGAATGTCCAAATAAGCAGTATTCTTAAAACAGTATGCAAAAAATACCTAAATCACCTATTACTACTGAGATTCTGAAGTGCTCATTGTCATGGGACCATGATGGCACTGGTCTTCCTTCTCACAAAGCTAATTTAGCTACTTCTCAGAACTGCAATGCAACCTAAGATTATTTCATGTTTGTGATTTTTTTCCATTGTCTGTTATATTCTCCATAGCACCTGGTGTTTGGCATTAAGACCTTCATAGCCCATATGATTCCAGACATGCCCAAAGACCTGTGTGATCGCATGCGCAGAGAGAAATACCTGATGCAGGAGATGATATATGAGGCGGAACTGGAGCACCTGCAGAAAGAGCGGAAAAAGAATGGCAAACGTTATCACCATGAGTGGCCTTAGCCATGCCTGTCCATAAATACACAAAAAATGCCCACTGGAGAAACACATACATTACCCACAAAAGCACATAAAGACTTGAGAGTGGCGAACAAGCGTTCTTGCAACATGCACACCTGCAGCACATATGTGAACACGGACATTCATGTACAACCGTTCTGCTACCTTGGACAGCTAGCTTTATTGACTCCATGCATGGGCTGCCCACTTTTCTTTGCTGTGACAAACCAGGGAGCTGATTCAGTGTTTGAGGTCAAAACCTGATCTCCGGGTGGCTCTTTAGAGCCAGGAGTTGGCAGCTGTACTCTGCACCAAAGAGGTTCTTCTCAGTCACATGATCCCTACCGGAGACCTCCGATTATCCTATATTTTCATCCTGCTGAGTAGTTCTAAAACTTTTGGCTCATTAGTTTAAAGTAGCTATGAAAGCAGTCTGGCAAAATTATGGATTGGGATTAAGAAGTTTGAGAACCACTGCACTAAAGAAAGTCATGATTGGGTGTTTTGTCGATAGAAATGTGTCTTAAGGATATGGAATGAATGGGATTAGTATGAAATCAAGCAGAAATTAAATAAATTGGATTTCCGAAAGCACAACTGGATCCACCTGCCTTCTTAATAGTCAACAAACATCTGTGCCAGAGTACGCTGCAGCACATGATGGAGTTTCACTTCCGCAAACCACCGCTTTGTCCATGTGAAGCATCATCAACATTAAGATCAATGGATTACAGTGTTTTCTGACACACCGTAAACTCCAGTGTGTAGGTGGGAAATATCATTCACTGAACACACATCCTTCCCAGCATGGCCTGCAGAGGCGCTGCTCTTTCATCTGTGTTCTGTCGTAGTTCTGAATGGAGCACTTGTGCGGTTGGACTGTTTACTATGCAGACGAAGGGCTTTTGGAGTTCCTGTTTTCTGCTTGCCTACTTGTCTGCGTCTCTGTGCGTGGCAGCTATCATCCCGCTGTGAAGCAGTTTCTACCTGGTGACCAGGCAACGTGATGACGTTTACTTACGAACATATTTACCGATACGCCCTCTCTCTTCGCTTGCCAGCATCTCACATTGTGATTCTTGTTACAAAAGTGGTTTCTGGTAAAGGTTACCAAATAAAAATCAGTTTGTTTATGCAAATGAACAGTTTTTATGTACTGCATCGCCTTGAAAAGATATGCAGATCTGTCTTTCAGTACAATAAGTCATTTTGTCAAGGCAAAATAAATAAAACAAATAGCCAATATTGGCAAAATGGTGATATAAGTAACATGCATGTTTTTTTTGTTTTTTTTGTGTGTGTTTTTTTTTTTTAATTGCATGTTGTTTCTTTGTTTTTCATTGTTTTATAAGACTATGTCCTTTGTTCATATGCCTGGTTTTGTAGCGTGTGTGAGCTGAATTGATGTGTGAGTGTAGCTGCGTTTGTTGCTCAGCTGTCATGAGTTTTGTGTTCTTACATTCCCATCGGTCTATGTGCAAGACAGTGGCTATCTTTGGCGCAACATACTAGCATCTCTGCATTATATAGTGTGTATGCTGTGAATTTTCTGTATGTGTAAAACACCCGAATGAATTACTACATTTGCAAAAATATTAAGCATACAACCTGAGTGAGCTGTGTGGAATGCAGTATGCTTTTGACTTAAAGGTGGGGTAAGTGATTTCTGGAAGCCAATGTTGACATTTGAATTCACCAAAACAAACACGCCCCAACCCCAAAAGGGTCTCGCCCCTTTTTTGATAGCTCCACCCCGCATGGAAACGATTAGTTCTGTGAAACAAAGCAAAGCCCGATCCGATATTTACACGGGTCCTACTTCTTGCCTTATCGTAACACCGTGTCTACACCAGTCGGGAGCGGCACGACAAAATACTATAGAACTCATTATAATCAGTGATGCTGTTTACACTGGATGCCGCACCGCGACACGACAAATCCCCGACATAAAACTGCTGCTGCGTTCTATTTATGACGTATTGACACAAATTTCAAATGATTTTCAACGGTCACTTTGTCGTGTCCAGTGTAGACATGGTGTAAGCCTTATTTTGTTCCGCAGACGTTTTCCTCTTCTTTTTTTTTATCCGCCATCTCTATCTTTCTGTCGTCGGTCTGCTCGGCTAATGTCTGTCATGTGCACTGAACGCTCTCTCCTCTGCATCATGAGTAGACACGCCCCTTACTGCTGATTGGCTACAAGTGTGTTTTGGTACTGGGCCCGACTCAGTTTTCTAAAGTGTTTTTGAAAAAATGCATACCCCACCTTTAACCTACAGTACAACCGAGTGATGCAGTGATTAAATACTTTTGTTCAGAATAATAGAACTGGAAGTGCTAAAATAGTCCTTTCCAGGCTTTGGCCTAAAAAAAAAACGTCATCCCTGTAGCACTCTATTTCCAGTGTGATTAATGTACTAGAAATATTAAAAATCTTTCTTGATTCATTATTTGATTGGAACACCAAAAATTGATTATGAAAATGTGGATTTACCATTTTTATTTTCATTTACTTCCGAATCAATAAAGTATGTAGCAACAACGTAGCATACTACTGTTTGAAGCATTTATTGTTGGATAATGGATGCTGTTTGACATACTAAAAATCGTATGCAGTATACATAAACTGCAGTATGAAGTAAGCAGTAAGCTAGTGTTCCACTCCAAACATAGTCAGCTACTGTAAAATATCAAACATCACAGTATATTAATCTATCCACCATTATCCATACAGTTCGAGCTTAAACAGATGTGATGATAGAATTACCATTGGGACAGTGGACATGAAAGACAAATTCTGTTATTTTACATTTCGCTTTTTTTTCTTTTTTATAAATGTAAAATGTTGTATTTTCTGTAGATTTCTTTTTTGGGCGTGTATGTGTGCATGTTTAAATATGTGCGTTCATAACTGTGTGTTTGCATGTCTGTGAGAGAGAGAGAGAGAGTTTTGTAAAGCTGATGAAGTGAGTACTCCCAGCATGCATCTCATTCTTACACAAAAGGCAATGACTATGTTCGAAATAGCATACTACCCAACTACTAATACATTTTTTTTTTCAGTATGTATTATGCATAGCGTGCAAAGAATGTGAATTTTGTGTGCATAGAATATTAAGGCTTACCACATGTGCTATACAAGCAGTGCTTGAGATACTGTCCCACAATGCAATGTGTTCAACTTGACCTTACATTTCAGTGTGACATATGCACTGAAAGTAATATCATCCATGATTTTCTCAACTCATTCTCTGATCAGACTGAGAAAAAGTGCAATATAAGCGTGTTTATTTCAGAGAGATAGCTAGATACCACTTTTAACATGCTTAAAAAAATAGTACGCACATTACTGTGCGGTATGCAAGAAGTATTCAAGAAATACATTAGTATTCCATTTTGAACACAGTCAATGCATCTGTCCTCCTCAGGCCCTTTGAGTGTTTGCAGATGAGATATTTGTATCATATTTTCTTAGCTTGAATCAAGTATTGCTTTTTTAAGTATATATTTTTGCACTTTCCATTTGCATGGGTAAGACCCCATATGGGTACAGATATAAACTCAAAAAACTCAGAAAAGAAGCTTAGATTGTTTTCTCGCTTCATAGATGCTACATTGAATAAAAGTTGAATTTAAGTGTAATTTAATGAAAGCACTTTAGGAGTGTATTTTTTCCCCCCCGTTACCTCTATTTAGGATTCACGTTCGAAATAAAAATGTTAAAAATATTACTGTGTAGTTTATTAGAACAGTGGTTCTCAACTGGCCAGTTGCCACTCAAAATTGGTCTCCGGTCTGTTCTGGTAAGTTTATTGACAGCATGGAAAAACGTGATAACTGCAAATAATAAAATGCACCAGGTTTGGTACTGTGTTGGGTCACCATTTGGGTCCTGAATAAAAACCAGTCGAGAATCACTGTATTAGAAACTAAAGTGTGCTTTGATGATTTATGTATTATGGATGTTAAACAGGACCAGAAGAATGGAAATGTGAGGCTTATCTGAAACGGGAAGTAGTCTCTACTATGACACACCATTCTCTTGGTGTATTGTAATCTATGCATGACCTCATTGAGGAGCCCAGCCCATCTAGGGCTCTTGACAAACCTTTGTGTATTTGTGCACTTTTTACTGTGAAGTGTGCATGGCCTATATCTGCTTAAACCGGAGAAGACTGACCTGAGATCAGTACATGTTGTAGTGGTTCTTTGTCATGAATGATCAGTTATTAATGGCCTTGTGGTGATCTCATTGACATTAATTTACAGGCTACTGGACAACAAATGTTATTCAGGTTTTATCAAATACACTTGGTTGTGGATAAAATGTCTTCAATGAAAATGCCTGTCATAATGAAACAATAAAGATGTTTATAATGAGCAACAGCATGTATTATACCATTATAGTCAGTGCTTAACATATCTTACACAGACTCGCTGCATTTTATTCGAATAATGACTCGATTCCTGCAACACCAGTTATTAGTCAAAACGATGTAATTGCTAGTATTATTAAAGTTGGATGGTTAAAGTTGGAGTTTTTGAATGCTATTTTGCTGTCACTGCTTAGGTTTGATTTTAAAATTCCATTTCAGAGTTCTGTGTTTTTGCAGTTTACATAATGCATATGCATGATATGCAAATAACAATGATACTAGTGGGTGTGTGTGGAGCCAATGGGCCTCATTATGAATTTTTGTACAAATAGTTTGTAAAGCTGTTCTGACCTACATGTTCAGATTCATTAAAGTGTTTATATCATATTTCCAACATGTTAGTTGGTACAAACAAAATTTGTTTGGCATATGTCTGAATTACTCCCTTTTGGATTTATGCAATATACTGAAACCAAACCTGAGAATAGAGTCCTGAAGATCCCACAGCATTCTTGTAAGCGTAATTCATGGATCCTGTATGACAGTTCTAGAACAGGGATCCCCAAACTCAGTCCTGGAGGGCTGGTGTCCTGCAGAGTTCAGCTCCAACCCCAATTAAACACTAGCCTGACTACATCAGACTTCGTACTTCCGCTCAATTTCATTTCGCTTCTGTACTCAGTCTGATATAGCAGTTTATCTCCGGCTCCGCAGCAGCTGGGCCAACCAGCTAATAGAGGGCGGGCTGAGAGCCGTTACGTAGACGCTAAGCGCCGAATTTAAGATTGTAGTTTAGGTGAGGGAAATCTAAAACGACAGCGGACATGGAGACACGGGATGCTATTCGCTCTGTTGTGGAGAATATTCCCGGTATTTGCCAACTGAAGCCCGAACAAGAAGATGGTGATGTTGTGGCCCTACTCCCGACAGGTTTTGGGAAAAGTTTAATTTATCAACTAACTGTTACCGATCGTCAGCGAGAAACTGGGGAGGTCAAAGTTCGGCAAGGCGATAATTGTGGATGCGTAGATTTACTTCACATAATCTGCAAAAGTCATTCACAGCCATCTTCACTCCGGTATTTCGCTGGATGGTTTTGTTTTCGCCGCATACCTGTGTTTACAGCGGAAGTTCGAGGCGGCTGAGCCGGCTCATAACATATGTCATAACCAACCGTTATGTGATTGGCTTAGGGGTACACCAATGATTTTAAACTTCAGACAAGCGCCCGCCCACGAGAAAGTAAACGCGTGTCAATTTTGCCCTTCCAGACTCTGACTACGAAGCAAAGCGAAGTAGCGGAGTTTGATATTACCAGGCTAATTAAACACACCTGAACAAGCTAATCAAGGTCTCACTATGCTAGAAACTTGCAGGCATTTGTGTTTTGGCAGGTTGGTGCCAAACTCTGCAGGACACTGGCCCTTCAGGATAAAGTTTGGAGACCCATGTTCTAGAACAACATTCCCATCTACTATTTAGATTTTAGAGTCAGGGATGGGATTGGGTCTGGAGCAGGAGTGCCCAGTTCTGCTTCTGGAGGGCCTGCAGAGTTTAGCTCCAACCTGCCAAAACACTCCGGCCTGGAAGTTTTGATTAATCCTGAAAGCCTTGATTAGTTGGTTCAGGTGTATTTAATTAGAATTTGAGCTAAACTCTGCAGGATATTGGCCCTCCAGGATCAGGGGCCTCATGTATAAACGTTGGGTACGCACAAATAAATATAAATGTGCATACTCAATTTCCCACGTACATATTGGGATTTATAAAAAAAAAACTTAGCGTAAATATGTGCGCACTGTACGGGAACTCTAGACCGTGCGTACACACTCTTTTACTGGCGTAATAGCGAATTAATGATTTCAGACTCTCTTTTCCTTTCAATGTACACATTTATATTAAATATTCTGCTGATTAATGGAGTTAACCATTGACATTACATAAAGTCATTATTCAAAAGTTAAACAAAACATATGAATTTAGATATTTAGACGTATTTGTAGTGAATGCGCTGTTTTTTGATCACTTTTCTTGTTGCATGCTGTTTTAATGACAGCACAGTAATGTTTCTTTAAACTGCAGATCTCATGTTAAGTGAAAATATTTTTAGCAAAAACATCAACGATATGCCACTTACTTCGATAGTGTGGCAGACACTGCTGGATTCGGTGGTCGAACGGTCCATTGGCAAGTTTAAATAGGTCCGATTATATTAGCCTATACTGCACAACCAGGCTGCACGGAGGTGTTTATTTCGCGTGAAGGCAGACTTCTTCTGCGATCTTCAGAACATTTTGAAAATAGCATTGTGATTAAAGGATAGAATCTGAAGTAAAGAATATTTTGTCAGTGAAGCCGCATCAGACAATTATGTAGCCTACACTTATTTACACACACCGTAGCCTATTTCTAATTCTACTATAGCCTATTTAAATATCCTAAAACATCTGATTTGTTTAAAACAATTATATAGCCTACTGCTTTGGCCAGTGGAAAAGAAAGAGATCCATTCTATTCTAAAAAGATTCTCTGAGAAGTATATTATACAATTTTATTTTGATATATTTATTCGAAAACAACACAAGGACAGTGAATGATTTTTAGCAATGTAATTTACCATTCAAATAAAATTTTTAGTCCGAATGTCATATTTAACTAACATCTTGTACCTTTGACGGTGTTAAACATGGTGTCAGGTGGATGGGAATATGTATGGAAATTATATGCAGATGAGGTTATGCATCATAAAACTAGGCGTTGTAAGCTCCATATATGGTGATTTTGGGGAGGAGACACATGTACGCACAATCTTCTGCTGACAGGGATTTACACTGAACAAAATTATAAACGCAACACTTTTGTTTTTGCCTCCATTTTTCATGAGCTGAACTCAAAGATCTAAGACTTTTTCTATGTACACAAAAGGCCTATTTCTCTCAAATATTGTTCACAAATCTGTCTAAATCTGTGTTAGTGAGCACTTCTCTTTTGCCGAGATACTCCATCCATCTCACAGGTGTGGCATATCAAGATGCTTATTAGACAGCATGATTATTGCACAGGTGTGCCTTAGGCTGGCCACAATAAAAGGCCACTCTATAATGTGCAAAATCGTACGCCAAATCTAGCTTTTGTGCATACGTACACTTTTAGGATGAAATTTACGGAAAGTTTTATACATGAGGCCCCAGGACTGGACACCACTGGTCTTAAGCAACATGATCATCATTTCTCTCTGATGATATGCTTAGATCATGGCCACTGACAGTAGGTGTGGTAGGGTTGGAAGATGAAAATTGTCAGGTGCAAGGATTGGGAATTAAAGGTTGGAATAGCATTTAAAGCTGAAGATTGTTAAAATACAGGGATTTGGGATTAAAGGGATAGTTCACCCAAAAAGGAAAATTATGTCATTAATTACTCATCCTTGTGTCATTCCAAACCCGTAAGAACGTTCATCTTCGGAACACAAATTAAGATATGTTTGATGAAATCCAAGAGCTTTCTCATTTTCTATAGACTGCAACACAACATCCAAGGCCCAGAAAGGTAGCAAGTACATCATTAAAATAGTCCAAGAGACATCAGTTGTACGATAATACTTTTTGTGCACTAAGAAAACAAAAATAACAATTGTATTAAACACTTTCTGAATAAATTATGGACTGAATTATTTAATGAAAGCATTTACATTTTTGGGTGAACTAACCCTTTAAGAGTCAAGATTAGACCTAGATATTGGAGTTAAATGTTAAACTGAATCTTATAGGTTAGGGTTGGGTTAGATTCAGGATGGGGTGTCAGGGGCAGGGTTAAGAGCTAATAGGCTTGTTTGAGATGAGCAAAATCCACGCAGAACCGATCACCGGTGATCACCGCGAGGTGCATGAAGGTTAGAAAAGTGTCCAAGTTACGTCCGCCTTGCTCTGATGTCATGCTGATGTGTGCCAAAAAACTCTCGCAACGGCGAGTGTCGGATTGAGCAGTCGCGCGCAGTTGCTCTCCACCGACTGCGCTGATCAAAAGCATGATGGGAAACGACTGACTGACGACACAGCTTAATGCTCATTGGTTCAGACAACCGTGATGCTGCGTTCTCTTCTAAAATGTTTTATTTTTTTAATCTGATTTCATGCTATTATGTATTTAAATTGTGCATCAATATTCCCAAACACTATGACAGTGCGATCTCTGTGCGAGATGTGATTGTTGTCATAGTTTTTATAAAAATCTAAAATACATGTTTGAATTAAAATAAAAATGGATGATAAATACGCCTTTCGTATGGAATTAAATAGCAAGCACTTTGAGTGTCTTGTTCATCATATTTATATTCATATAAAAGCAACAGAACTGAAATTATATCATGTTTATCAGCAGCACAGTGTGTGAGTGAGAATAACGCGATCTCTGCCTTTGATCTCGTAGTTATCTGTTCCACTTCGAGAGCTCAGAACTGTCCGTCTTGACTGCACTTATTTCACTCCTCCCCTCACTGCAGCCGCCTACTCTCGCCTACATTTCAGGCAAGGCGCATCTCAAACAAGCCTACTTCCAACCCTGATACAACACACCTGCCTGTAATTATCAAGTGACCCTGAACACCTTGATTAACTGGTTTGGGTGTGTTTAATTGGAGCTGGAGCTGAAATCTGTAGGAGAATAGCAGCGTTGGAGATCCCTGAGTCAGAAGAGGGAAATTCAAGTTGTTTTAGGCAGAGCTTCTCATTCCTGTTCAGCAACTCTGCCCCAGCACACCTGTTTGCAATTATCAAGATCCTAAGTAGTTGGTTCAGGTGCAGTTGATTAGGATCTGAGAAAAACTTTGCTGGAGGACAGATCCAGGAACTTGAATGAATACCACCAGTTTTAGAAACTCACTCCTGGAGGGCTGGTGTCCTGCAGAGTTTAGCTCCAGCCCTAATTAAACAGAACTGAACCAGCTAATCAAGGTCTTACTAGGCATGCTAGAAATCTACAGGCAGGTTGGAGCTAAACTCTGCAGGACACTGGCCCTCCAGGATCAAGTTTGGAGACCCATGGGTTTACTGATAGAGTTAAGACAGGGGTATCCAATCCTACTCCAAGAGGCACACTATCCAGCAGAGTTTAGCTTTAGCCCTAAATAAACACACCTGAACCACCTAATCAAGGTCTTTATGCTCATTGGAAACTTTCCAGGCTAAACTCTGCAGGAAAGTGGCCCTCCAGGAGCAGGATTGGACCCCTGGGTTGGGACTAGGCTTCAGAACTAACCAAAGATGTTGATCCAGGAGCACAGTCTAACTGGCAAAATCACAGTCATCTTGAATAACATTCAATACTCCTCTGATGAGACCACATGATTTTATTGTTTATAGTAATGATATAAAGGCTATTAATGTGACTCCTTCTTCACCCTTGTTTACATGTTAAGCAAGCAACAGTATGCATACAAGAATTGTACAAAAAAAAAAAAAAAGTCTGTAACAGAGTTGGATCTCACTTTTCTGTAATTGTATATTTTAAATTAAATAGTTAATGCATTCTTTGACTTCATTGAACATTTTATGTGACCAACGTCAACAAGTTAAAGCTTTGCTTGAACTTGACTAGTTTCATTATGGTCAAAAGCGGCATTAGTGTAACCGTTTTCATGCAGGTTATCGTTATCGCTCTTGACCTTCTCCTCCATTTTTATAACACCTTCCGTGTCTGTATGTTTCTCCCATGCCATGCCAAAGTCTCCCAAATCCTAAGAGAAGCAGAGAAAGGTTGAGTTTGCATTCAAAACACTCAAATTCACAAATTCACAGTCTAACTGATGCTCTTCACCTCTTTGTCTTCACTAAAGTCTGTGTGCCTGGATTTATCAGAGCAGAAGCAGATGACGTCCTTCATTGATCGAGTCAGTCCTGGCTTTATCTTTTTGGGATCCATTGGCCCTGTAGACACCAGAATGACAGTTTTACAATACTTTCTCAAGATTGAATCCTCCCTCAGTTCAACAAGACCATTTATTGAATCAAAAACCAGTTCCTCTAGATAGCTTAAAAGAAGAATTTTCAGGTGCAAGGATTGGGAATTAAAGTGTGGAATAACGTTTAAAGCTGAAGATGGTTAAGATTCAGTGATTTGGGATTAAAGAGATAGTTCACCCAAAAATGAAAATTCTGTCATTAATTACTCATGCTCATGTTGTTCCAAACCCTTAAGACCTTCGTTCATCTTGAACACAATTTTTGATGGAATCTGAGAGCTCTCTGACCCTCCCACAGACACCAAGGATGTTTCCACGATCAACGCACAGAAAGGCAGTAGGACATCGGTAAAATAGTCCAAGTGATATCAGAGGTTCAACCGTAATTTTTCGAAGCTACGAGAATGCTTTTTGTGTGCAAAGAAAACAATAATAACATAATTTATTCAACAATTCTTCTCCTCATGTTACCGTCTTCCGCCATTTCCGCCACTACGTTCCGAAATGGCAGAAGACAGTAACCAATCTCCTTGCGACGTTTCTGTGCACTGATCATGGTAATATCCTTCCTGTCTATGGAGGGTCTGACAGCTCTCAGGTTCCATCAAAAATATTTTAATTTGTGTTCCGAAGATGAACAAAGGTCTTACGGGTTTGGAACGACATGAGGGTGAGTAATTAATGACAGAATTTTCATTTTGGGCTGAAAATGGGCTAACTCTTTAATGTTTCTGATGTCAGGGTGAATTTGTTAAGAGGATTGTCCAAAGTGTTGATATTAAGTTTGCCGTGCTTCAAACGTTTGCTACACAGAACTTTGAATTCTCCCACCTCCACTTGAAAATAACCATTGTCATCTTGACAGTGACTTCAAACAATGCTTTATGTTAAAGTCAGAACTGATCGATCTGCCCAAACGTTATTAGCCAAAATACTGCATGTTAGCTTGCTTATTTTGCTCAAGAGCATGATCTGTGTTATACTAACAAGAAACGATGCTCCTAACCACAAGTCAAGAGCTGTAGTTCCAACCAGAGAACTTTTTTGCAATGCTGTTTTGTGAATGTTTAGTGAAACCATGGTTTTGGGAAACACTGAATCATTGACCTATGTTAGTAATGATAACGGAACTTGCAACTGTTTTTGGTGCAAGAAACCTTGACTAACATTATATGTGTAGCAATAAATGTATGACCCCTTTAAAATAACTTTGTTTGATTTTACAGTTCTCATTAGCTTCTGCGGAATGCATTGTCCCTTCAATGAGACCAGCAGTTCTTTTCATTGTTAGACAGTCTATAACTCGAAGTGTTTTGTTGCTGCCAGCTAATGAAATGTTGCTCTCACCCGTCAGCAGTGTGATGAGTAGACCTGCTGCTACAGTGCCAATAAAGCCCACTGCACTATAGTACAGATAGGACATGGAGTACCATGAATCAGCCAGCCAATACCTGAACACAAGACAGAGATACCTTATAATGAAAGTGCATTACTACAGCATGATTGCATTTGTACTATCATATTATATTATACAAAAAAAAAAGATTAATCAAATAAATGTATTCATTTCTTGTAGATAAAAGGGTGCTGACTGTCAGAAAATGGGTAATTTTTACTCATCTGTGATCACTTTTATAGAATTTCCATTCTTTTTTCTAGGATAACTGAGTTATCTTAACTTGTACCCCATGAAATGGTTTGACAAACACAATTTTCTTTCCACAAAAATGAGGTCTTAAAATGGTTTTAAAGTACTCTGACTCCAGGAGAATGGTAGAAGCACATTGCACCTGTCAGAGGTGAGAGCGCTCGCAGTGACTGATGTCTGGTTGGATCCATCAGCTGTGAGATTGAAGTTACAGCCTGCAGTGTTGAGTTCGAGTGGACGTGTGTTATTGCTGGGTGCTGGATAAATGAAAGCCCCCACACCGACCCAGAACGAGAGAGCGATGCCCACGGTCAGACCCCCAACTGCCCCCTAAAGAGAAAACCACAAATCACAGAGGATGAGAACTATATTAACATAGGTGATGAACAAATTAAAAATGTATTAATGTTTTTACTTTTTTTGTCTGATCTTGAATAGTATGCACATTATAGTCAACATGCAACATTTTATATTGGTATTGGTATTCCTAATAGTGACATTATTTATACCCTTATACATTAATATCAATATTAGCACAAAACCTTCAGGCTTCTGCTAGAAAGCTGAAGATGAAGAGGAACTTCATCTTTCAGCACGACAACAACCCAAAGCATACATCAAAATCAACAAAAGAATGGCTTCACCAGAAGAAGACTGAAGTTTTGGAATGGCCCAGCCGGAGCCCAGACCTGAATCCGATTGAAAATCTGTGGGGTGATCTGAAGAGGGCTGTGCACAGGACATGCCCTCGCAATCTGACAGATTTGGAGCATTTTTGCAAAGAAGAATGGGCAAATATTGCTAAGTCAAGATGTGCCATGCTGATAGACTCGTACCCAAAAAGACTGAGTGGTGTAATAAAATCAAAAGGTGCTTCAACAAAGTTTAGTAAGGGTGTGCTACTAAACCACAAATGCAACCCATGCAACCACATTATTTTAGTTTTTTATTTTTACTCCCCCTTTCCTAAAAGGTTTCAGTTTGTTTTTTTAATTGAATTGTACAGGTTATAGTTTACATTAAATGTGGAAAAAGTTCTGAAATTATTTATCTTGGTCTCATTTTTTTACATCACAGAAACCTGTCATTTTAACAGGGGTGTGTAGACTTTTATATCCACTGTATCTACTGACTCTCAGAGTAGACTGTTAGGGTAGGTTTAGGGTTAGTAGAATAAGTTGGCATGTATTTGCAAAGTTTCTCATAGTCAATATGTTGTATGCTGTGGACCCATCAAAATAAAGTTTTTGAAGTTATTAAGCAGAGAGTCAACTAATACTCTAACTAATGACTGCTAGTTGACATGTAGTTGCAAAGTTACTCACTGTTAGTAGAATGTCTAAAGTGAACTATCGAGTGTTACTGAAAATTATAGAGAGAGAGAGAGAGAGAGAGAGAGTATATATATAAAAATTTGAGCCAACTTAAAATTTTAAGGCAACCAGCTTCAGCAGATTTTTGAGTTTTCTCAACATGTCGTTTTAAGTTTATACAACAAAAATTTGAGAATCTCCCACAAAAATAAGTTGAACAAACTCAAAAATCTGCTGAAGATGGTTGCCTTAAAATTTTAAGTTGCCTCAACTATTTTTTTACAGTGTATATATATATATATATATATATATATATATATATATATATATATATATATACAGTATATAGATAGATAGATAGATAGATAGATAGATAGATAGATAGATAGATAGATAGATAGATAGATAGATAGATAGATAGATAGATAGATAGATAGATAGCTTTAATATACAATGCATTATAAAATACTAATTAAGAAATTATTCAAAAACATTTTTAATAATTACCTATAACATTTAAAATGTGAAATTAGGAGTCTTTATAAAACATTAAATATTGTAAAAATTGACAAAATTGTAAAATATATATTAAATAAATAAAAGTAAAATAAATAAATAAAAAATAAACATTCCAAACATTCCATTGTTCAGTCCAACAATTTGTTATTCATGACAACTCTGGTATGAAAGTTTAGATCAACCTTTAGATTAGTGACAGGAAACAGGATTCCCAGAGAAAACAGGCCCAGCATTGGGCCGCCGCACATGCCGTGGATACTGAGGGCCGCCTAAGGCACAAGAGGAAAAAGACGCTCAGTGACAGGAAATTATGCAGGAACAGATAATCTCAGCCCATATGAGAATCACATGATACCTGCACAATTCCTCCCATATATGATGCAGCCACGGCCATAGTAGTGCAGGCCACACCAAACACCACACCTGAGCATCAGCACACAGTCAGAAGTGTTATTAATATTTAGTTCTCTCCAAGTCAAGCATCACTATTGCTTTTCTTTATAATTAGTGTTATTTATTTATTTGTTTATTTAACTGGATGTGCACTTGTAGTATACTTCAAATCTTCAAAGTACAAAAAAACTGTATTTGCAGATAATAGAAGATTAATGAAATAAAAGTCCACTTAAGTGTACATAGAGTAAATTTCCATGACTATATTTCTATACTATAAACACTTAAATACATTTGACAACCATACTAAAGCACATGTAAAGCAATTGATTATAAAGTCATTTTAACTAGCCTTATATCTGAATATATTTAAAATATGCTAAACATTGCATTTAGTTTAGTTGCATTTAGTTTGCACTGAAGTATGTTATTTATTTGATTATTTCCATAATAAGCACTCTTTTGCTAAAGTCTGGCCTCCAAGATCAATCAAATCTGTAAATGTCATCCATTTAAGGTGAACTAGTGTTATCATCCTTTGCTGGGCAAAGTGCCAAGTGTTTAACTTCTACAGTTTCAAGACCAACTTTATACAGTTGCCTTTGGTTGTTTTGGTTCACTCCGCCTTTTGTTTGACCTACTTCTGCCTGTTAAAAGCATCAGAGCCTTCTTAGAAAAATCAGGAGACCCAATGATCTGATGCGCTTTCATTTCTGCCCATATAGAGTGGCAGAATGAACAGACTTTTTCATCTTGCTGTGACTCATAATAATGTACTGATGCCATATGACAGAATCAGTATTCTGATTATGAGCGTATCCTCTTTTAATGTCTTGAACACGCTGGATGTATTTACACAGAGCTTTGCTGATCCAGTTGGCCGCTCGGTTGGACAGATCTTTAAAACACTGGCTCACAAAGTCCTCATACGTCACCGTGGCCAAAGCATTGATACTGGCAGCTACTGTGCTGAAAAACAGAAACAGAACATGATGTCTCCTTTTATAGGTCAGATGTTTTGCTCAGATAAATATACGTGAAAAACCATTTAAAGGAAGGTCGTCCAAAAATGAAAGTTCTGTCATTGTTTTCTGTCTAACTATCGTCAGCATTTCTTCGAATTCCAGAAATTAATAATGCAACCTTTGACTGTCTTCTGAAATCTGTTTAACCCTCGTGTTGTGTTCCAGTTATTCTTTCCCCCAAAAATGCTAGTTAAAGTTATCAAATTGGTCTAAATCTTAGTGATTTTGCTCACACAGGGTATATAACTTCCTAAAAAATTGGATTTTGTTTCCCTCACGTTGTTGCACTTGTGGTGTTCCCAGTCAAAAATGACTGGCCTACAAAAAATGTTCTTGTGAGTTTCTCATTACCGCAGATTGGATTCAATATTTTTGCCAATTTGTTTTCACCATCAATTAGCACAAGTTTTGTGTTTCTTTTCGGAACGGATTGGTCGCTCAAAAACATGTGCATAAGATCAACTCAATGAGGCCTACGATCAGTCACTTAGAAGAAGAAATACGAAACCTGAACACATGTTAACTGAAAAAATGAAAGATTCCAAGATTTGGTGAAAATATAGCATGATGATAGATTTACAAGGCTGGTCATTTTTGACCAGGAACACCAAATTAGGTAATAAATAATTTAAATAACATGACTCCCAATTACCAGAGGTATATAGCTACACTGTAAAAAGTGATAAGTTGACTTAACTTAAAAAAATTGAGGAAACCCGTTGCCTTAAAATTATTAAATAAATAATAATTTAAAAATAATTTAAGTGAACAATTATTTTTTTTATTTATTATTATTTACTTAATAATTTTAAGGCAACGGGTTCTCAATTGTTTTAAAGTTAAGTCAACTTATCACTTTTTACAGTGTACAGGAAATTTAAATTCTAAAAAAAAAAAAAAAAAACGTCTTCATAATTAAACATTGTATTCAGGGTCTACATACATTTAAGTAAATTCATTTTAGATTTAAATTAAACTCTATTACAACATTTAGTTTCTATTATCACATATATTATTGTGAACTTTGACATAAATTGAAAATCACTGAGGGACAAAATGAACTTTACCTCAGCGTTCCACTGAACGCACACGCGACAAATAAGCCTGGCAGTCCTGGAAACGCACCGAGAATTTCCATCACAAAATATGGCATGAGCTGAGATAAAAATGGATACGCTAATGTTAGGTGTGTGAGCAACAGTAGCAATGCTTACCTTAGCAAGCACCACTAATAATACTGCTAAAAAAAATGACTCTGAACCGCTGACAGGGACATGAGGATGTTTCAATGTTAGATTCCGATTACAATGTCATAGAGGTTATTTCAAATAGATGTATGGAGATCATCACCTGGTCTGGAGCAGAGACCAATCCAGCCGACCAGGGGTCACAGCGAGAGTAAAACGCATACATGATCAGACCAGAAACCACAGCACAGAACAGAATGATCCACAGACCCAGCAGATTCAGATACAGAGCCCTGAGAAAAACAAACAATAAACTCCAAAATAAGAGCATTTTCTCAGTTTTTGTTTTTTTTTGCAGTCTATTTGTTTTTAAAATCAGGGATGTAAAAAGCAGTAGAAGTGGAGAAGAATTTGTGTTTAAGTTAAAGTATGGGTCCTGATGCTGTGCTTTGGTTGTTGTGGGCAAATTTGTTAAAAAATGGCGACAGATGAACATGAAATTGTGCGGCTGGGTTCAAGCAGACTAATCGCTGGAGACTTCCTGCATACATAATCAAAGAGAAGTCTATCATTTTCAATTGTACTAAAGTATTGAAGAGTAAAAGTAAACTAGTTAAGGTATCTTTGATGGACAAACTTTGTAAAGCAACCTGTTTTTTGTACAAAATTTTAAAATGTTCTCAATGTCCTGACTAGGTCAGATACTATTGAAGACGGCAGGCTGAAACCAGTATTCTGAAACCTGTTGACTGCCATTTTATTGGAGTTTAGAATAAAACTGGTAACACTTTACTTAAAGCCTTTATGTGTATAATACATTATAAAAGTAGTTTTAATTCATTAATAATGCCTTGCAATGCTCCTTATAATGCACTGTACAATCTCATGAATAATTGTACTATGCATTTTAAATTTGGTTATAATTATTTATGACAAGATATAATGCATGACAACGCACATTATGATTAGTTACTGTATAATACATTATATCCTTTAATAACCCTTTATAATTTATTATAAATAGAGGCCTCAAGTAAAGTGTTACCTTTTGTACTTTGAAGACATAAATTATATTTTAAAGAGTAAAAAAAAAAAAAAAAAAGAGATTTCCATGGAAACGTATCTGAGTAAATATACAAAAGTAAGAGTAGGCCTATAATTATTCAGATTAAACGATATTCAAATACACTTACGCATTTGGAAAATATAAAAGATATAAAAATTGTAAAAAGTGATAAGTTGACTTAACTTAAAGAAATTGAGGAAACCCGTTGCCTTAAAATTATTAAGTAAATAATAATAAAAAAAATAATAAAAAATTAAAAAAGTTAAGTGAACTTGACAATTCACTTAACTTATTTTTTTCAGTTATTATTTACTTAATAATTTTAAAGCAACGGGTTTCCTAAAAATTTTTAAGTTAATTCAACTTATCACTTTTTACAGCGTGACACAGGTATATATTTTTCAGTACATACTTTTCATTTCTTGACACATTATGTATAATTTACATTTCAAGAAACAAAATATAAATTTTACCAACGAATAATTAATTTTATAAGGTATTACAACTGCTCGACTACATGCTGTTAATGATGCAAAATGGGCAGATAATTTAATTTGTATAAACACACACATGTTTTTATTATAATTAGTAATAATTTAATTTGTTTATTTTTTTTTTTTTCTTCTTTTTTTCCAATCTGGTCAAAATGTGTTAACAGGGATCATTAAATGTGTGCTCACCAGCGTGCATGACCTTCTGTTTTGCAAGAGATGCATCTCTGGATGGTTGATTGGTTTACTCCATAGACGCCCAACCAAGTGAAGGTGCCTCCTACAGTGAGCGTCCAGAACGTGTGTCGCCTCAGTGGACTAATGTCAAAGCTGGAAACAATGGTGCACAAAAGTATTATAACATATCACAAAGTGTCAGTGTTCACATTTATTCACTGATGCTGGTGTATAAATCAATATTTATTCTAATAAAATAGTTGTGCTTTTATTTTTGTTACGTATGGCATGAGTAGATTAAGTGTATGCCTGCACACACGTACTCAAAGACATCCATTCTGCCTCCAGAGCGAGCTGTGCTCCAGGCAGACTCGATCCCTCCCGCTCGACTCGCACCCTGGATCAGCACCGTGAGAAACCCCACCACCATCACCACCATCTGGAAGGCATCTGTCCAGACGACAGCCTTCAGCCCACCCTAAACACACACACACACACACACACACTGGCACTGTTTATGCTGTTTCTGTCTGATCACCAGCCACAGAGGCCATCAGAACGGCTCATTCACAAAACATTAAACATTTAGCTCAGAATTACATATACAGTAATATTTCAACAGTTCGTTCACACACTTCGTGTTTTCTCATGAAACACATAATAACTTTCTAGATGGAACAATATCAGAATTACTAATCGTTTCCCAAATTTGTCTTAAAAGTAGTTGGCTCATCTGACACTTCAGGAATACCTAAATTAAGTTTTATGTTTTTGCTATTTTCATATAAACAGGATATTGGAAATTATTACTTTTCCCATTTTTAATTTACTGTTTATATATAACATATAGACAATATAATCACTTGTGGAGACAATTTAAAAAAACATAACTTTTTTTTTCATGACAAAACAAGATGTGTTAATAAGAATATTGATTAAATGTAGCATTCACATTTTTAGACAACATAAGAATTCAATAATGAGTTATTGGGTTTAAATAGAAGTGTCTTAACAGAAACCATAATTACAATCAATCATAACCAAATTAATAATCATAAGTTTTCCATAATCATAATTACACTGATAGTTAGTGTGAAACCAGTTTATATCTGAATTTAGCATCGCTTACCAATGTACAGTAAAAAGTGCAGACAATGCCAGTGGCAAATATGGATCCCCAAAGATCGAATCCTGTCACTGATGACGAAAAAAAATACAGATCTGTGTTTATGTAATTGACATTCTGTGTGAATGACTCTTATATTTATAATATCTGTAATAATTTCTGTAGTTGCATCTATAATTACAGTTGACCCTACCTCTGCCCCTTAAACCTAACCATTGCATCAAACCCATCCCTAAATTGACCCATATCCCACCTCAATAGCAGAAAAAGTGATTTGAAGATTTAAGATTTGAAGTGCACTTCTTTTTCACAATGGCTCCCTTATTCAACAACCCCCACAGGCTGATGTCAAAGGGTTAATTTCCCCCCACAATATCTGTGTGATGAATGCAGACTGACCTTGATTGAGAGCTAAAGCGGGAGCATAAACTACCACAGCAGTGTACAGAATCTGAAGAGGTAAATACAGAACAATCAGCATTACAGCTGAACAAAAACCAAACAACAAACGATTAAATATGTGTTTGAACATCCAATGCCACTCACCGTCTGAATGATATAAATTAGTGTGGCTGCAACTCGAACAAGCTTACAAAACCGCAACTCCAAATACTGTGAGAAGAAACAAATCAGAACAAATCTGTGTCATGCTGGAGGGCCCCAACCTGCATAACTACAGCTGACACGGCCTTTGGGATTTATTACTAAAGTCATGACCTCCAAAAAGCTCCCAGCAACATCTGACCAACTTCATCCTACCTCAAAACTTCATTTCTGTCCACTGGAGTAGATACAGTATGTGTTATATTGATGATTTTGATATGGTAATATTTGTATGATACAATAACTTAGCGAAACCTACTTTGATGACAAAGCAAATCTGAAATATATACGTATCCGTACCTCGTATGTACTGGTGATGCCTGATCTGTAAAACACAGGCAGGAAGAGCTCAGCGGTAAAAAACACCACAAACGTGTAGGCAATCCCAAAGATGACATAAGAGGCCCCGTATCTGTACACATCTGACGGGGCCCCGATCACTGTGACCGCAGACATGAAGCTGGCGGTGAGAGAAAGGGCCACCGGCCCGCAGGACATCTCACGGCCCCCAACCAGAAACTCTTTAGACAAAGCTTTCTTCCTCTCTTTGATAGCGAAGAAAACCCCGATACCAGAGGAGACCACGAACAGAGAGGCGAACACCACATAGTCCCCAACCTGGAAGGTCCCCGCTGTGTGACTTTTGTCCTCCATGCTTGAGGCAGAATCTGCTCAAACTGGTAGTGTGGCTCCAGTATCTCCAGCTCAGACACCTCACATGCTAATCATGTTAATCATTGAGGTTTTAACAGGTTAAAAATGCTTATGAGTTAAGACATGGGACGAGGGGTCATATTAGTTATTATATCACTCACGATTGTCCTCATGAATTTCCACTCAGGGATCTGTCTATCTATCTATCTATCTATCTATCTATCTGTCTGTCTGTCTGTCTGTCTGTCTGTCTATCTGTCTGTCTATCTATCTATCTATCCCTACATACTAACATACCATCAAAGAGAGGAAGAAGTTATAAGTTATATTATATTATATTACATTGGATATAAGGAATGGTGACTGTCAAAAGATGTTATATTTTACTTGTGGTAAAGTTATAATGTGGTTCATTATTACTCTCACTGATGATGATTAACTGGCGATGTGCTTTAGTGGTGTTTGTGATAGTTTGTCATCCATGAAACTCTAGTTAATCCTGATACACACACTGCTGACAAAGTGGTTGAACAGAACAACAAAAAAAAAGTAATAACACAAACGCTGTTTTTGCTTTTTTTTATTTGACAGATGTGATCACGTTAAAAACTTGGGAAATGGTTTCAAATCCATTTGCATTGAAGACCATCGCATTATTATAGTGTGAATACAGGTGAAGTGGAAGCCCGTTTATTATGGCCATTTAACATACACTGTAAAAAATGATTGTGATTTTAACAGTAAAAAACTGTAAAATACCACAGTAATAACCTGTTAAATGATTAAGAGTAAGTTTCCTTACTATATACAGTGAATAACTGTAATAGATCTAACCTTTGTTTTCGAGAAAGTAGCCTCAGAGTCGACACTCATAGACTGTGTCTGAAACCACTCCCTACACCCTCATTCACTAGTCCTACATTACTTCACTATATAGTCCACTAGACAGAGTGATTGAGAACATATGAGTGAATTCAGACACTGATGAACACCTGCTGTTAACAAACACAATCACTGAAGGAAAGAACAAGAAACAAAACTACAACTGACATACAGCCACAGCCTTAAATGAAATCAACTGAAATAAAACAGCAGAGGATGATTAAACAACTCCACAAACAGCAGCTCCACTTATTACTAACCAGTTTGACTTCATTTCTGTCATATATCTACGAATTAACAGAGGTTTATATTTTATTTCAAATGTTTTGTTTTATCTCACCATTTTGGCGATCAGTGGTTGCTTTTGTTATGCTCTTGACCCTTGACTCTTTGAGGTTAGTTTTTCTTTGGCTGTTATGACTGCGTTTGTAAACACATTAGTTATGACAAGAAAAGCCAAGAGTGTTTGTAGTTTTGGTTAAAACTTAAAAGTGGTGATCATCTTCTAATGACCTGGATCGCTGATCTCAGTTAGTGTCGAACAATGTGGGTGATTTGTAATTAATTTCATATTGGCTATGGTAATAATATTACTCCACAAGTTAAGCTGACAAACCATTATGAAAGAATTTAAAACCTTTTATGCACAAAACCTTCAGAGTTACAGCATCATTTAGAAACACACAGACATCAGGAATCAGCACATGAACCTCAACAATGGTGACTATTAATAATAAAAAAAAACAATTCATGCTGCAAAGCATGCTGGGTGCCAGTACAAAACTCCCAGAATGCACTGCAGCATGAATAAATTATGCAGCTGAATGTTCTTAATATTTTCTTTATTTGCTTTTATTTTGGTGTTGTTTTTGTTGTTACTTTTCAGTAGACTGTTTTGTGATGTTCAGAGTTGAACCGTTTTTTAATTTTTAATATCGTTTTGATTGTCACCAATTTTGAGATTCATACGCTGATTGTTGATGTCTGTGTGTGTTTAGTTTCTGCCGTAGTTCAATACATTTATTTGTGCATATTCTGGTTAGAGCTGTTTCACAACATTTGATTACTGTAGCAATTAATGGTGCAATTAACATATCACATGTTTAATAAGAGACTTAACATGGGATAACCAGTGAATTAAACTAGATCATGACGGTTTTGACATCACAAACATCAGTCTCCGATGATGATAGATTAATTTGGCGCTTTTGCTTTAAAAACTGTGCTTAATAAACACAGCTAATTAAAAGCAACCAAACAAAACCAATGTTAAAGAGTCACGAGTCAAGAGCCCAACTAAAGCACCCACTGATCGCCAATATGGTGACTTCAAATGAAAGTACAACAACTAAAATCTCAATAAGAGCTTTTGTATACATGACAGAAATAAAGTAAAAGTGGTTAGTAATAAGATGCTGTTTGTGGAGTTGTTTAATCACCCTCTTCTGAAATATTGAGAGATTTCATGTGTTTTATTTCAGTTGATTTCATCTTGGCTTTAGCTGTAAGTTTTGTTTCTCTGCTCTTGTTTCTCGTTCCTTCAATGATTCTACTTGTTAACAGCAGGTGTTCATCAATAAACTCAATCCTAATTTAATTAGTCACTTAATTCTCTCATTAATTCATCACTGCTTCAGTGTTACTTCAACACTCTGTAGTGTGGACACATAGAAGTGCTCTTTATAACTGAGGATTTTGCTGTGGGATTAAAGGGGTTAAATTTGTGAGATGACAAAACATTCTGTGGAACGTCATTTTAACAGAAATATACCGTAAATTTAATTTACGGAACAAACTGTAAAAAACAGTAGATTACTGGCAACCACAGCTGCCGGTATTTCACCGTAAAATCAAGAAAATAAACAGCAAAATACTGTAAAACCTAACAGTCAACTTCCTGTTGTGTTTTGTGGGTCACCATTGTGCTGGAGAGTAGAGCCTGTGTTTAAGTCAAGGACGGACAGAGAGACACTGATGTTATGCTGCATGTTGCTTTATTTAAAGGCAATAACTGTGTAGCTACTGATATAAAGAGAATCTCTTTGTTAGTTTTAATCACGCATGTATGTGTGTTGCTGTTATTTGCAAGAGTTTTGAGCGGAATTGGTGACTTTGCATAAATCAGTAAGATTTTCTTCATGGATTTAAACAAAGTAGTTCTCACTACTCTTATGCTCACATTACATAAACATTATAAATATTAGTTTATAAACAAATGGCAGTTGGATAATTTAAGCGTAGTCGGTTACTGCAAATAAAATGTCTTAACTGAAAGGTTTGTGTATTAACATTGTATCAGTTAATGAGATACGGTTTTTCACTGTAAATTTAAACAGTTCTGTAAATCCTAAAATGTTGCTACCGTCTTTTTCACGGTAAAATTCTGGCAACCACAGCTGCCGGTATTTTTCCGTAAATTTAACAGATTTTTTTTTACAGTGTATGATTCAATACATGCAAAGCTGGCTAGATCACTTACAATTTGTAGTCCATTACTGATTACATGATGGAAAAAGTGTAATTTCTCAAACTGGGCTTAATGTAAGAATGTAAGAACTGCATTGGGTTTGTGAGTTGATAAAAAGCTAATATTAATTCAATTAGGGCTGCACATTTAGTCGAATTTCTAATCAAGATTATGGATGCCACATTTATGTAATCGTTCAAAGCAGCAATTAATTGTTTAAAATCCACTTATGCTATTATGCATGCTTACAGTAAGATGTGTTTTTCTCTCTTTAGGTTATCTCCATTTTTTTAATACCATGTTTGCTTGTTTGTTTTTTATTTAAAGAAGAAACCAATCCTATAGTTAACATTTTAGGCTTAATACTGTAAAAAAAATAAAAATAAAAAAAGCAATACAAGTTTCAGTTAGAGTGTTTTCAGCTTGTTTATATTCATCTAAAATATGGCATGTGGTTGCTTTAAACAATGGTATAAAAATCATTCAATGTAAATTGTGATCATTTTAATTAATAATCGCAATTACAGTTTCAAAGGAAACTGTTTTCATAATCCTGCAGTCCTAAATGAACTAATAAAAATGTAAAATAAATTATTTAAGCACTAAAAATATTTAATTTGTTTAACTGTACATCAATGTGGCCATTAGGTGACATCAAACTGGTTTTGTGGTCCAGTGTCACATATTACAATGTTAGCTTATCAATTAGAGTTATTACAGAGCGAGACGCAGATAAGCTTCCAGCGGAGTTGTGAGTGAGACGCGCGGCGCGCGGCGCGCTGTAATTTGAGAGCGCGTAAAAGCGCGCTGGACTCAGATTACAGCCTCAGCGTCTCTCCTAAGTGCGCACATACTCCTACTAGAGACTCCAGATGTGGACATCGTCCCTGTCAGGTCAGTCAGACCTTCCGTGTGGACAGAAGCAATCCATCATGTTACCTTTCGCCCTTGGTCTGTTTTTATTGCCGCTCTGCGCTGCGGTCTACAAGGGACCTTTGCTCCCTGAAATGTCCAACGGGACTTTTCACCACTTCTTCGTCCCGGACGGCGATTACGAGGAGACCGAAGATCCGGAGAAATGTCAGATGCTCTTTAAATGGTTCGACCGCAGACCGTGTCCGCTGGAGGAAGACCAGGACTCGATCATTCGCGAGGATTTTATCATCATGAAACAGCAGATTGAAGACGCCGCGCGCGTTCTGGAGAGCCTCGGGAAGAGCGTTTCCTACGAGCTGGACGGCGAGGACAGTTATGGGAAATACCTGAAGAGGGAGATTGTGCAAATCAACGAGGCTTTTACAAGCGTGGAGAAATCTCTTCTGGAGCTGGAGACGAAATTCAAGCAAAGCCAGGATACCGAGCAAAGAGAGGAGAATGAGTTCACCAATAACTTCATCAACCCCATGCATAATGTGAGGGACACTCTGCAGGAAACTCTGGACATCTCTTCCGGACTCAAGGATAAGCATGAACTCATCTCTCTGATCATTCGGAGTCATGGATCCAGGTTAAGCCGGCTTAAAAATGACTACCTGAATGTTTAGACTCACAGACTTTCTGGACAGACTACAGTCCGAGTTGGATTGTTTTTCCCAAGTATGTTAAACGTTGGATCTCCAGAATTTCCCAAAGTGTGAAACTCTTTGGTGTTTTTGGTTTTGTTTTTGGTGGTTCCTTCATGCTTAAAAATAAACAGTTTCAATAGCATTTTGGATTTCATATATGTTATATGTTTCTTTGGAGATTAAAAAAATTAAAGTTATTGAGGCTTCATTATGGAATCATCAGTGGTTTCTGGCTTTAAAACACAAGTGCAACAAAATCTTATAGGAATTTTTATTTAAAAAGTGTCAAATGTAAAGCCAATTCAGATGTACCAGCAAACCTGAAGCTATGAAAACCTTTAAATGTAAACATTTTCTAAGTAAATCACAAAAACAAAAAAAAACTTCTTTAGAAAAGATTGTCGGAAAACACCGTTTTCCATTTTTTTGTCTCTGGGCATGCATGCAAACAAGATTTTTGTTAAGATTATGTATGCCTTTTTTGATTAGTTGCATAAATAAATAAATTGTTATAGCCACGAGTAAGAGAAATTTACATTTTATTGATTGTAAAAAAGAAAAAAAGTAACCTAAAGGTGAAAAATCTAAGTGAACAGTTTTATTCAAGTCAGAAATATTGTTAACCTGACTACAAACTTCTTTTGATAGAACCTAAGCAACTGTGTTTCACTTTTTAGGCACTCTCAGACTGAACTCCATACACAGATTTTGTTGATGTCCAAATCTGTTATTCCTGTAATCAGTCTTCAGTAGTCTGGTCTTTCTCAGCTGTCTGTATACTGCTGACATTCATTTTGGATGATTGAGGTTTGAGGAAGTTGGAAGGGTGGTGGTTAAACAAGCTGGTTGAGATTTGGCATTTCCTGTGCCATTAGAACAGAACGTCTCTTTCTCTTTCTTCCATGTGGAAGAATAATCAAACTCTGCAGCAATATACAAAGAAACACAATCCACCACTCCTACTGCCAACTCCACGAGAATGCTGGGATATTTGCTGGTGAACAGTTTTAAGGTTTAACTGTAGACCATCACGACCAAAATTACACTGAAGCATAATACATATCCTAAAACACACATTCATAAGCTAAACCACTGCACCAATAGCACTGCGCTGTTGCTGCATGTTCATTTCTAACCAGAACAATGAAGTGCTTATAGATGTTTTCTACCCACAGTCTCCCGGGCTTTGACTGTTTTCTTTTTCTTCCTCCCATTCAGAGTTTTATTCTTGCTGGAGGTTAGAGCTCAAGGAAAGAATGTCTTTACTAATGGTTTAGTGTTACCAGATCTGAGCCTGTTCAATAACATCTCATATGGATCCAGTTTCAGTGGTTTAGTTGCAAAAAGAGGAATAAACAACAAAAAGCAAAGAATTCTTGATGGTTATTTTAAGGAACGTACTAAAAGAAGCTGTCTTTATCTGCCAACCAGAGCCATATCGTTGAGGTTTGATTGATGTACTGGTTTTGTTAGATTCCCAGTGAACATCATTAGTGTTTAAAGTAAAATGATTTCAGATGCTCATCTCAGCTTTCATGTGCCAACTGATATAAATCGCACTGGAAGTGAGTGAGTAATGTAATACGTGTGTAATATTCCCAACATTATGGGAAATTTTGAACTTATGGAATGAATTTTGAATTTGAGTTTTGAATTATTTTTTTTTTTTGGTCTCCATGAGGAAACGAGCTTATTAACCATACAGAATGAAGTTTTTAGAAAATCTAAAAATGCCTGTAGTTTTGAGTGTGTGTGTGTGTCTGTGAAACTTGAAGAAAGAGATACCAATCTGTAACCCTTTAAAATATAATTGTTCTAAGTTAGTAATCATGCATTTATGACAGTTTTATTTTATAATGAATATTGAATATGTGTTGCATGTCTGCATTCAGTGTGATACAAAATATCACATTCAAAAGATATGGGCAAACTTTTTGTCATCAATTTTGTAAAATACATTTGTTTTTGATTAATTGGTTATTTCCATCATTTCCCAAGGCAATGGTTTATGTTAATCATCTTTTATTTTAAAATGTTACTTTTTCTTTTAAATGGAAAATTCCTATCTTTTTCTCTTGTCTTTGCTCATGGATTCTACCCCGAAATTGGGACGCAGGCCTGGTCTAACAAATACCAGTGTTAGACTGATGAGTGTTAGGCAACTTTGGTTAATGTTGCCGTCAGCAGGCAACCAGGGGCCCATTCTTCGTACGTCGCTAACTCAGTTAGCTGGATTTGATTGTTGCCGATTTCGCTTGGTCTCGGATCATTTGGTTCTTCGAAGCTCATCCTAGACTTGCTGTCATAGCAACAGGTCCGTAAACTTAAACCTGCTCGGGAGCAGCTTATTTAATGTAAACAGGATTAGATTGCATCTTTTTTAAGCAGAACCGATATTTAAAACATGTCCCAGCCACCGTTGCTTTATTACAAGAGTATCCTACTGATCCAGGGACAATCATTTAAAATAATAATAATTTAAAAATTAATTTGAAAATAATATAACAATTTTGTAGTCTATAATACTATAGACACAGCCAGTTTAACCCATTGAAAGATTTATTAGTGATGAAATAATTACTTTATAATTATACGAGAATGTGCAGTAATCTTAGACAACTGAATCCAGATATTTTAATCTAATACGCAAATTCGTTTGAAGAACCAAATTAGCCAGAGATCAGTTATCAGGATTAGAAGATCTGGCATCTTTCAAATCATCTCAGATGTAATAAGCAACGTATGAAGAACGGGCCCCAGGTGAGACACAGTGCCCACAACCGATCTAAAGTATCCAGATAGAAATGTGTTACCCATTCCCAGTGAGAAAGTGTCTAGGCAACACTACTCAAAAAAAAGTTGACCCCGTGTATCATCAGCCTTCGGGTCAGGACAGCACAGCCGTGAGATATTCGGCATGCTAAATATGTGGACCTGTCAGCGACTCACAGTCCTGCAGTGTGAAATGTGTTTTGACTGGAAATGACATCGACAACAACCTACAGCCAATGAGAGAGCACGACACAGGGCACGGGAAAGTTCAGAGGGAGGAGTCATATCTGCAACAGAACTTCAGCAAGCGACCAATCTCTCCTTCATATACTTCTTTATTTATTTTTCATTTTTTCACGGCACATGAGTGAACAGACGATTTGGATTGCAAGCTTTTTGTGGGCCACCGTTTTTGACAGGAATAAATCCATTCTCACGTCTCTATATATTCTTGCGTGTGTTTGGTTGCAAAACCAGACAAAGCTGTCGGTGTTTCTTCCAACTGAAAAATGTAATATGTGACCACCTGCCACCAATCAGTGTTAGTTACATGTAATGGAATTACAAATTGTAATATAACTGTAATCTGTTACAGTTACTGAGAAGAAAACAAATGTGTAAGTAAATTACAGTTACTTAAAATTCTTAACAATTACAAAGGGGGTAACGTCTGAATATAACACAAACACATTTAATTGATTTCTTTCCCCAATTGCGCTGACTGCTATAAAATATGAGACTCCAATGTTTGGGACACAGAATAGGACATGTGCTTATTCGATAATTGTTTTATTTCCTATTTAGGTTAATGTATCTACTTTATTTATTTATTTTTTTACTTTTTAATAAAGTAAGTGAAATAGTTGCACTACTTACTACATTTTAAATAGGTTAACTTGTAATCTGCAACCTACTACATCTCCAAAGCTTCTCAACACTCTGTCATGTAACATGCACACAACAGCAACTAGATCAGTGGTTTCCTGGAGACCCACTGCTCTGCACATTTTGTATGTCTCCCTTATCTGACACACTCAAGTTCAGTACTTCTCACCTAACGAGCTGATGATCTCAATCAGGTGTGTTAATTAAGGGAGACTCACAAAATGTGCAGAGCAATGGGTCACCCGGGACCAGGATTGAAAACCACTGAACTAGATTGTACCCCAGACAGTCACACAGTGTGAGAAGTGCAACGATCCAACGACTTTGAAAATCATGCAGTGTGAACCCAGTGTAAGATAATGAACCAGAAAACAGTAGGAACAATACCTCATATTCAGAAGTGTGTAACCAGTGGTCAATGTGCTACTCCATCAGACCACAAATGTTGAGTCAACAGATGTTGTTTGGGATGGATGTAGTATGTCTGTGAAGGTATTTACGTGACACCCATAAATACAGAACGCAACAAGATGCTCATTGAATTCAACACATGCTTTCTAAATCCAGTGCAGGTGTTTGTAGTTCAACTCGTTAATTTTGTATAAATGCTCTCATAAACTATTTCCTTCGTCTGCTGTCAAACACTGAATGTTTCCCATAACAAGTTTATTAAGTTCATGAAAGGTTTTGTCAAAGTTTGTTCATGTCAGGTTTTCTGTAAAGCCATGGTTTGGGTTCTTAATAATTTAGTTTGTTTATATTTGTTACTTTCTCACTCAGTACAGTTCATCACATGTCTGGAGCTCTAGCTACACCCTTTTGTTTTAAATGATCTCACTCATTTTGTGCATGTAATAATTAATATTGTGTGTATAAATTTGGCTATGCTTGTGAGGGCTAAATGCGCTCAAAATGATGAAACATGTTGAAAACATCCAGTTGATGTGGTTGTCACTATTTGAAAACCAAATCATGTTTTACTATAAATCTAATGACGTCAGTGGGTTTTTGTGAGCGTTCGCTTTAGCATATAGTGACTGTCATTAGTTCTCAAGGCCAGTGTGTGTGTGTGTGTGTGCCTTCCTGGAATCTGCCCTTGGTAAACAAACAGCAGCTGGCGCTCATCATAGCACCCCCACACCTACTACACACACACACACACACACACACACACTATGTCAACACAGAACCATTTCTAGCTAAACTGTTAAGTGTGTTTCTCTTTCTTTCATAATCTTCATCAGTCACTATCATATTATCATTAATGCTGAACTCTAAAGTTACTCTGATAGTTTCATAGTGTTTTGATAGGGATTAAACACATTTTTTACGTATAGTTTCTGAGCGTTTAATATAAAGCATCAGAATAGAAAGAGAAGTTTTTGGCTTCATACTGAGATCTTGCGGACCATGGTAAAATTTGAGCACATTCTGAGGCATTGAGGAGATTTCTTTTGATTACTGTTTTTTTTTATTATTATTATCATTCTCAGCAAAAGTCTCAGTTTTATTCTCAGAAACAATTATTCTCATTTGTGATATTTCTTTCCTGTGGGAACTTTGAAGAGCTGAAAAAGAGAAAGCGGTCTGAAGTTTGGCGTGCTGAGAGAGATTTGATCCTGTGTCTCACCTCAGAGTCCCTTTCCCCCAGTGGGACCCCAGTCCAAACACAAGCCTTCCCCATCCGGCCCTGTCTGATCCAGCCTCCAGCCGCTCTGCACACCAGCTCCAAACCACAACCACTACCAGCTTCATTATCCAGCTTATGGATAATGAAACTTTTTATGTGAAGTTTAACGCATAAGTGCAATTTTATGAGCAGAACTGCTCACTATAAAGTTTCTTAATGTGTGAAATTCTTCAGTGTGTGGCATCACACATTTATGCTGACATGAATGATACCTCAATATATATATCATTAAGTAATCATTAATCATTTCTGCAGTAAGTACTCCTTTTCACTGTGCGCTAAAATGTAGAAACTGGAAGCTTGAGAATGGGCTCTTTTGATTTTGGACTGTGAACAACCCCTTAGCAACCACTTCGAGTACTCTAGAGACCATCTAGCAATGCCCAAGCAACCACCCAGATCAATGCAGTGTCATGGCATTAATTTTTGCATTGGCAAGAACCGCTCACATTTTCTTCACAAAATGTTTAGTCTAGATGAGTGGAAAAACAGAACAAATCAGAAACAGGAGGCAATGAGTAAACAAACACTTCAATGAGATTTCACTCATGTGCTCTCAGTCTTATTCAGTATTGAGTATCAGTGGACTCTTTTTGGGATCCAAATTCATTTTCATGCTTGAAATTGTTGGTAGATCATTCTTTACCCTGTGTAAACATAAGTTATTGTGTTTCATATTTCACACATTATCCTGCATTAGTAATTAATTCATGTTAGTCAGCTTCTGAAATTTTACTCTTTATAGTTTTAAACCCTCTTAACTTTTCTTTGCATATTTATCAAGTTAATAACAGTGATTGGACAAATACAGCACACAGCGAACAAACTGTTACAAAGCACGCATATGTTAAATAAGGTAAGCAAAGCTAAGCTAGTCATTTTAGTAAAAGGACAGCAAAAATCACCTAAAAATTTGTAGAAAACAAAAAATTTGTCTAATATTGCTTGGTTTAACATCATGTGGGTCACAGTAAACAACATTTTACTTATTTTTTGTTGAAAAAAAAATAGAAAGCTGCAGAAATCTACCGAACTAAGAGTTTCTCAAATCCATATAAAGTTAGATTGTTAGACATCTGTGCAAACAGACGGATGTGGATTCTCTCTCGTTTCTGTTTCAGATTTCAGCGTATATGGAGAAAGTGAGACGCTGTGTTAGCAAAGTGTGCTTGTCTTTTACTGAAACAGATACTCACATCCTGACCTGAAAAAGCATTCACAGCCATTACTCTGTCACTGGTAATAAAGGGAAATATCCTGAATTGTCCTGATTTTCCTTAAAAATATGGTCATTTCGTGATGTTTCTGACACAAATATGGATAGGGAGAGTTGATTTGGAAAATCTGAATGTTTACCACAGTAAAAGGCCAGATCTAGCCTACCTAGACATGAACAGTGACTCATAGATGTGAGCAAAACTTTTCAGACAACTTTTTCCACAGTTTAGTCACAGACCACTGAAATGAAGGAGATTTTTGTGAATTGGCTCATATGATGCATTTCAAATAATTCTTAAATATATTCACTAAATGTAAGAGTTAAATAAACACTTTCATTGATATATTAAAATAAAGGGTTGTGCACATGAAAACAAAATGCACAGGTTTACTTTGCTGAACTGCTGCATATTGAAGATGTTCTTGGTCAAACAATATTCTTTGAATGAACTGTTTTTAGTTTAGTTTGAATCCAAGGAATGCTTAGCTTTAATGAAGCAAATCTTCTGCCCAAAATCATGGTGGATGTGGTTTGGAGGAGTGAAGATCTCAGGAGCCCAAAATAAAGTTCATGGCTTCTGTTCCCACAGGCACTGAAATAGATTTACATTCAGTCATAAACATTATCAATACTTGCAGGAACACTTAAAAGGCTAATGTTTTTGAAAATTACAAAATGCAGGAAAAAAAAAATTGTCATTTAAATATAGCAAACAAGTTACTATACCTTATGCATAAAAAAATATTACAGTTAAATGCAGTACAATACAGTCAGTCTTACTGTAAATTATAAAAATAAATAAATAGAGTTCATACTTTAAGGTCCAATTCTCGCTATTAATAAACCATAAACTTAACAACTACCTTTCTAACTATTAATAAGCAGCAAATTAGGAGTTTATTGAGGAAAAAGTCATAGTTAAAGTATTGGTAGGATTAGAGATGTAGAAAATGGTCATGTAGAATATGTGCTTTATAAGCACTAATAAACAGCCAATATGTTAATAATAGGCATGCTAACTAGTTAATAGTTAGAATTGGTCCCTAAAGTGTTACCAAAATAGGAGTATAATATCTGGTAAAAATGTATATTGTATTTATTAATTCATAATAAAATACTGTTAAAATAATCTGAACATTTAAAAGCACCAAACATATGTTGTAGTTTGGGTTAGGGTTAGGGGGTTTAGTTTAGGGTTTAGTGACATATGCAGTGAGATATGCAGAAAATATCATTCAGTAATCTATTCACTTCAGAAGGCCTTTATTAACACCCCGGAGCCATGTGGGGCACTTTTTATGATAGATTTATGCACTTTATCAGACTTCTATTGGACTGTTGTATATCAACATTCATTCACTGCCATTATAAAGCCTTTCAGTGTCATACATGGCATCTGTGGAAAGGCATGAGTATAAGTAAACATTTACTGTTTACTTATGGTTGGACTCCTCCTACCAAAATGAATGCACATCAATGGGACAGCACATACATAAATGACAATGCAAGCATACCAAAAACTTACATTTGGTGCATTGTTTAAAGAAACATTCAGATCAGACTCTTTATTATTGTTTAATAATAAAAAAATTAAGCATGACAATCAATAATCTTAAAATATGCAACAGTTAACTTAAAATTGAAATTCCAAACCCATAAGACACAAAACACGTGCTCATGCTTTAAAAAAAAAAAATTAAAAAAATAGATAATAAAGTGTCTAAAGTAGTTTATGCGACTCGTGTGCCATATTCCAAGACTTGTGAGGGCACAAAATCAATTTGACTGATGGACAGTTTAACTCACTCAGTATAGAGAGTTAGAGTATATTTAAAAGTTATTTTCAAATTAATTCAATGAAAACAGCAATCAAATCCAATACAGTGACACATCAACATCATGAAAACTCACAATTCATGCTTTATGAAATCACAAAATTTGGTCACGAGACACAAGAACCAATGCCACTCAATGCCATATTGCCATTCAGATTTGGTAAAAAAAAAAAAAAAAACATATTATAAATGATGTAAAACACTTCTGGTGTTTCCATGTTAAAAGGGACATCTGCATTTGCACTGCATATCAATTCAAATGCATGTGTGAGAAATGTTTAGGTGCGCACATCATATAAATATTGTCATTAAGTAATATTATTTTATAAAATACATATCGTAAATAAAGTAAAATACTTACTTTCTGTGTTTTCCTTGATAAAACCAATTTCCCGTCTTCTCCGCATCATGAGTGAAGGAAAATATCTCTCTGAGAAAAAGTTTAGGAGTGCACATCACACAAATATCGCTATAAATCAATATGATGTTGTGAAATACATATGATAAGTGAGATAAAACACTTTCCCTTTTAAAAAGAAATGTTCTCATCTGGTGCGCCTTGCGGGTGGAAGAAAATGTCTTTAAAAAAAAGTTTAGGCGCGCACACCTCATAAATATCGCTATAAAACGATATGATATTACAAAACACATATTGTGAGTATGATTAAACACTTAATTTAGCTGTTTTCCCCTTAAAGTTCAACACCACAACTTTAACACTTTACTCTAAAAGTCATTAACACTAGGATGTCAACACTTGATATTTTGAGTAAATCATAGGGTAATTTTCATTTTTGCATGAACTGTCCCTTTAACACACACTGAAGATATTCACAGCGATAAACTACTTGGCACAAGCTGATTGGTTAATGTTGCATACACAGCCAATGAGCTTGCTGCTTTAAATTTAAATGGCTGGTTAGCATTTACTAGAGCATTTCGCGGCACGGTTTCAGAGTTCCTCTGAAACCCTCCACCTCCCCAGCTCCACCTGTATAGATCTGCTACGGGTTATTTTATATATATATATATATATATATATATATATATATATATTATACATTGAACAATAATAATAAAGAGTCTGATAGCAGTATGTCTTGAACACTCACAGCAGCGAATCTGTGTATGGCAGTAGCAAGTTCCTGTACTTGATTTGCAGCAGCAGCAATAATCTACAACAACAGCAATAACCAATAACAGCAGCAGCAGCAGCGTAGCAGACCTATTCTGCCAAGACCAAATACATCAACATTGCCATATCCATTACCATGCTAAAATCTTCTGAGAGTTGTTGCGATAGAAATGTATATATGTGTGTGTGTGTGTGTGTGCGTGCGTGTGCGTGTGTGTGTGTGTCCAGCTCTTTACAGAATATTTGTGTCCGGTCCTCTTGAAAATTCTTACCTGGTTTAGGAACATTAATGGACGTATGAAATTTCAGTACAAACAATCCTTAAAGGTCTAAAGGCTGTAGAAAATTACAACCACAGACAGAAATAACTAAGATTCCATTTGTGGTCTCATTAAAATTGTTTTTGGTGTTTTATGAACCCAGCCAGAAATCTGCTGGAATAAAAATACCCATCAGCATAACGCTCAAACCTTACTGCCAATATGACTGAACAGTGTTTCAGAAATTCAGAAACAGAAAAGTGAATAACAAATGATGAATCGGGATCATTTTATTAGAAAAAAAGATCATAAATCATATCATGATTTCAAAACAAACCATGTCCTGTCTAATTTTGTGCACCAACAGGTTCATTTTCACATATTGCCTTCAAATTTACTTTGCTTGTGCTGTTTGACATTTTCAGTTTTATTATAAAAACTAAAAAAAAAAAAAAAGAAAGAAAACATATATAGGAAGACACTGAAGACAATGATATTTATTTAGTTGTGCCTTGATCTGTTTTTTTCTCTTTTCTACGTAGCAGGCAAAGCCAAGACACAGGACAGTTTATTGAACGAAAAGATTAATCTGTCATTCTCTGAGACATTTCCATATTAAATCCATTGAGAGACATAAACAGGAGAAAGGAAGAGAGAAACAGACGGGAAAAGCAAAAACGGTCAATCATTAAGACAGAAAAAGATTCGAACATAATGACAGGCAAAGATAAAGACAGAAAGAGAGCACCATAAGAGACGCAAATCTTCAGTAAAATATTACCTAAGAACCAGAGATGTCGTCTTTCTGTCTGTCTGTGTTTTGTCTAATCAGCATTTTTGTTTCATTTTCCAGTAAAAATATCGAAATATCCTTAAACCAATATGAGATCAAAATATATTTATTGTACATTTCTGAGAATAGGGGACGCCGGGGTTAGTTATCACATAGGGAGGAGCTATTCTTTGTGAAAAGAAAGTACAGTTTAGCACACTTTTAAAAAGAGTATTTTAATGGAAATAATATAGAATATACTCGAATGCAAACAGAATGCATTGTGTTTCATCATTATTTTATTTTATTTCTCTTTGGTTAAAGTGTACTGTCAAATGTACTGACAAGCATTTTTGATAAACTAAAATATACTTTAATGCCATTTCTGTTGAAACTTGTACGGCATGTATTGAAATATATTTGTTATTACACAATTTGCAAGTTGCAAATTAGTAAATTTAAAATCTATTAATTTTAAATGTATTGTCAAAAATACTTTACATATGTTTTATGTTAGTCAACACAACAAAATAAATGTTCTTCTTTAAAGCGTGGCAAAAGACTATTAAAACATAATTTAAAATTAACTTTAAATTAAAGCCTTTAAATTGATATTTTTAGAAAGTGCACTTTTTAGTGCTTAAGTGTGTTTGACAGTTATGTTTAACACATTTAAGTGGTATTTTATTTTATTAATGTCATTATCTGTGAGTACAGTTGTTTTTGATATACAACCCAAATTTCGGAAATGTTGGGAAGTTTTTTAAATTTGAATAAACTGAAAACTAAAAGACATTCAAATCACATGAACCAATATTTTATTCAAAATAAAACATAGATAACATAACAAATGTTTAAATGGAGAAATTTTACACTTTTATCCACTAAATGAGCTCATTTCAAATTTAATGCCTGCTACGGGTCTCAAAAAAGTTGGTACGGGGGCAACAAAGGGCTGAAAAAGCAAACAATTTTGAAAAGATTCAGCTGGGAGAACATCTAGCAACTAATTAAGTTAATTGACATCAGGTCTGTAACATGATTAGCTATAAAAGGGATGTCGTAGAGAGGCAGAGTCTCTCAGAATTAAAGATGGGCAGAGGCTCTTCGATCTGTGAAGGAGTGCGTAAAAAAAATTGTGGAATACTTAAAAAAAAAAAAAAAATTTCCTCAACGTCAAATTGCAAAGACTTTGCAAATCTCATCATTTACAGTGCATAATTTCATCAAAATTTTCAGAGAAACTGGAGAAATCTTTGTGCGTAAGGGACAAGGCCAAAGACCTTTGTTGGATGCCGTGATCTTCGGTCCCTCCGATGACACTGCATCACTCATCGGCATGATTCTGTCATTGACATTACTAAATGGGCCAAGGAATACTTCCAGAAACCACTGTCGGTAAACACAATCCGCCATGCCATCTGCAAAGAAAGCCATATGTGAACATGGTCCAGAAGCGCCGTTGTGTCCTGTGGGCCAAGGCTCATTTAAAATGGACTGTTTCAAAGTGGAAAAGTGTTCTATGGTCAGACGAGTTCAAATTTGACATTCTTGTTGGAAATCACGGACGCCGTGTCCTCCGGGCTAAAGAGGAGGGAGACCTTCCAGCGTGTTATCAGCGTTCAGTTCAAAAGCCAGCATCTCTGATGGTATGGGGGTGCATAAGTGCATACAGTATGGGCAGCTTGCATGTTTTGGAAGGCACTATGAATGCTGAAAGGTATATAAAGGTTTTAGAGCAACATATGCTCCCCTCCAGACGACGTGTATTTCAGCAGGATAATGCAAAACCACATACTGTAGCTATTACAACAGCATGGCTTCGTAGTAGAAGAGTCCGGGTGCTGAATTGGCCTGCCTGCAGTCCAGATCTTTCACCTATAGAGAACATTTGGCGCATCATTAAATGAAAAATACATTAAAGATGACCACAAACTCTTCAGCAGCTGGAAACCTATATCAGGCAAGAATGGGACCAAATTCCAACACCAAAACTCATAACCTCGATGCCCAGACGTCTTTAGACTGTTTTGAAAAGAAGAGGAGATGCTACACCATGGTAAACATGACCCCGTCCCAACTATTTTGAGACCTGTAGCAGGCATCAAATTTGAAATGAGCTCATTTTGTGCATAAAATTGTAAAATTTCTCAGTTTAAACATTTGTTATGTTATCTATGTTCTATTGTGAATAAAATATTGGCTCATGTGATTTGAAATTCTTTTAGTTTTCATTTTATTAAAATGTAAAAAAACGTCCCAATATTTCCGTAATTCGGGTTGTACTTTGAAGATTTGAAGTACACTACAAGTGCACATTCAATACAATAAAGTACTTGCATATAATGTATAGTTATTTGTTTCTGGAAAATAAGACAATCATGCTGATTGACAATGTTTTTCAGTGCATGTTTTCTTTCAGCTCCAGCAATGATTCGCTCAGCTGCATTCTGGATCATGATTTATTCCCACCATCGTATTATATCAGTGTATCTGCACAGTGTCTGCAGTGTGTGTGTGACAGTTTATTTGCCATTTCTCTCTGACATGTAAAGACCTTGTCTATATCAGGGTGACGAGTCTGTGCTAGCGGATCTATATGTATGGTGTTTGGAGTGTATGAGCGTCACACCATGCCGTTCTCCTGCCGCGGTTTGTGTGTGCCGCTGCTGCTGCTGATCTGGGGACTGTGCAGAGAGGGTGCCAGAGTGCACAGAAACCCAGCCAGCAGTGTCAGACCCAGACCGCCCCATGCGCTGAACATGGACCAGCCGTACCCGTGACTGATGTCCTCCGGTAGGCCGTATAGGTAGCGCGGGTACCGTGAGAGCTCAAAGTTAATGCCAGCCACACATGTGCACAAGGAAATGATGCAGCAGGTGCCTGTAAAAAACACAGTCACAAACAAAACACCACTGTGAGTTCATAACAACACAACAAGAACTCAAAGAAAAGACTCTGGAAGAAGAAAACGGAAAGGCAAGATAGATACAGAAACACTGTTCACAGTAGAAGTATGCCATTACAAACTTTTCAAAGCAATATGCTATTGAGAAATATGCAATATGCTGTTTTTTTTTTTTTTCTTGTCTCAGTAATAAGCTGCCATCTGGTGGTCGTTTGTACTGTGTGCGTCTCACCTCCCATCAGGAAGAGCAGTCCAGCTACATACTGCATCAGCTCATTGTGTTTCCAGCAGCCCAGCACACCAACGATCCAGCCAAACAGAATGATGGCCACAGCCATACCGATGAACCCTGCCGTCATCCGCTGCAAATCTGCAGGAGAAAACAGAGCGCTGAAGGATCCCTTGTGAAAAATGAAGCGTGCTTAATTGTATTGAATGTGCACTTGTTGTGTACTTCAAATCTTAAAAGTATATTATTAAAAAATGTACTTGCAGATAATATTATATTAGTGAAATATCAGTCTATGTTTCTTGACACACTTTAAAAGTGCACTTTGTACAAATGTCAGATTTTAGGTTTTAAAGTACATTTTGAATCATTGCTTAAATAATCTTTTTGTGCTTTAAAAAAGGACACTTTTTAGTATTTAAATCACATGTGAAGCACGTAACATTACATTTACAGTAGCATTAGTATATCTACTAAATTGAATTGTCTTCATCACAAATGTGTAACTACAAATGAAGAAGAGTTCATTTGCAAAAACAGATAACTCTGTTTTTAACAATTTAAAAAAATTTCATTGTGCATTCCAATTAATCTCAATCAAACTGCAGTTGGGTTATTTTGATTAGGTTAACAAATAACTAAAAATACAGCTAACTAACACAACAAAAACATGATAACATAATAAAAACGTACTCGGTTTCTATCGTAACCTATTAAACAGACAAATGTTCAACATTAAGACAAGTGTTTGGAAACATTGACTGGTTGTTAGATGCTATTGCAACATGTTTATAGTTAATGATCTGACAGATAGAATACCCCAAAGTCAAGGTATTAAATAAGATATGCATCTCTTTACTTGCTGTGCTGACATTACATCTGTTGTATTGAATGTATTACTTGGAAAAATAATATTTGAGGTTACACTTTATTTTAAGGTGTTCTTGTTATACAAATTACATGTACTTACTAACAAATGCACCAAATAGATTAATTGTTACGTACAATGTACCTATTATGTTCATGTTGTAGTTCAAAACACTTTTGCTGTGGGATACGGTTAGGGTTAGCAATATGTGTGGTTTGGTGTAAGTGTATTTTTTAAATATTTATATAATGGTACAATGTAAAAACATGTACAGTATCTCACAGAAGTGAGTACACCCCTCACATTTTTGTAAATATTTTATTATACCTTTTCATGTGACAACACTGAAGAAATGACACTTTGCTACAATTTAATATAGTGAGTGTACAGCTTGTATAACAGTGTAAATTTGCTGTCCCCTCAAAATAACTCAACACATAGCCATTAATGTCTAAACCGCTCACCACAAAAGTGAGTACACCCCTAAGTGAAAATGTCCAAATTGGGCCCAATTAGCCATTTTCTCTCCCCGGTGTCATGTGACTTATTAGTGTTACAAGGTCTCAGGTGTGAATGGGGAGCAGGTGTGTTAAATTTGGTGTTATCGCTCTCACTCTCTCATACTGGTCACTGGAAGTTCAACATGGCACCTCATGGCAAAGAACTCTCTGAGGATCTGAAAAAAAGAATTGTTGCTCCACATAAAGATGGCATAGGCTATAAGAAGATTGACAAGACCCTGAAACTGAACTGCAGCACAGTGGCCAAGACCATACAGCGGTTTAACAGGACAGGTTCCACTCAGAACAGGCCTCGCCATGGTTGACCAAAGAAGTTGAGTGCATGTGCTCAGCGTCATATCCAGAGGTTGTGTTTGGGAAATAGACGTATGAGTGCTGCCAGCATTGCTGCAGAGGTTGAAGGGGTGGGGGGTCAGTGAAACTGCACAGCCATTGGTTCTTGCAGTGTGTTAAAAACGAAACAATGGCTCGGCAGCGGAGCCATCTGGCTATAAAAGCAGCCGTTTCACCATAGGATCCTCAGGTTACTTCGACTGAAGCAATGACTGAGTCATGCAGCTACCTAGCACAGAAAGGTACGCAGTACTCGTTCCGTATCTCAGGGAACCGAGGTTATGACAGTAACCGAGTATGTTGCCTGTCGATACTTCACTCGTACTGCATCTTTGTCTAAAGATGCTATGGGAACCCACACTGAAAAAAAATTCACTGTTAAATTACAGTAAACTACTGGCAGCTAGATTCACCAGTATAATGCTGTAATTTTACAGTGTAATCTGCAACAACAGTTTATTACTGTAAAAAATAGTACAGTACTGTGATGTAGAAAATATAAGCTATACAGTATTATACTGTCATTACACTGTTATTTTAGTATTCCAACAGTAATTTCATAAGCTCTTTATTGCTGTAATATTAAAGTACTGTAAAATGTGATCTTAACATTTGTAACACTGCTAGAAGCTAATGATTTAAAATTTATATTCTAAAATGAAATACAACTTAAAATTACTTGAACACAAATTGCTCGGACAAGAGATGGCTTTAAAACATTAGGCTTTTATTAAAGCATTATAAATGACACTGTTTCCACTTCACCAATGAGACTGGACTGAACAAAACAAAATGCTATGACTTCTGGTTGCAGAACATGTGACTTCACCTTACTAAATACTGTCCCACTCAAAGTTCATGATGTTTTTATAAAACCTTGCCCTGTTACACAGGCCTTGCTCACCCTGATTTGCAGGCATCCGTGATGCCATGCATGGGATGTAACCCGTGGTTTCAACCAGCACTGAACAACACGGTCTCACTCCCAACTCGTCATATATTGACGCTTAGTCAGGACCCCTTGGCATCACTTTTTGACGCTCAAGGTACCCCTTTAGCATCATTTTTCGACGCACAGGGTCCTCCATTGTTTTCAGTTGTTTGTCTTAATTTAATGGTTTTCTTGCATTTGTATTAAATATAAATAATTTTACATAAATTTATACTTTCATTGGAGCACGTAACCCCACCCCTACCCTAAACCTACCCACTTCTGAACAATATAAAACACGTAACTGGCAAATAAAAAGTACAGTCACAGGTATAAAATAAACAAACAGTATAAAAGCATTACAAACATGTCGTGTTGCATTCCAAGTCTTCTGAAGCCATACAATATATTTATGCGAAGAAGAGAGTAAAACATAAGGTTTTAATTGCTGAAAATGATCCCGCTCCGTTAACGCACTCACATCTCATTCAGAAAGATACTCCCGTAACATGACGCAATAGGTCACAAAACACTCAAGAGCCAATGGGATTTCACAACAGCATGACACAATCGGTCACGAGACACACAAGAGCCAATTGCTAACGTAAGGCTTCTTCTGGCGGCATTTTTTGAATTCGCACACAGAGACAGCACACAGGAAGAGCTTTACAGCAGACGGAGATGGCGATCGCGTCTATTCCTCTCACAAATCAATCGTTTTGTGGAATATTATCTGAATATTTTTTTTTTTTTTTTAAATAAATTATGACGGTAGTTGTATCTGCCTGTTATTACTTGTGGGAGCCAGAGACAGTCCAAAGGGAAGGACTGTGTACTGATAAGCCACTCCCTTGAAGGCGAATCTCAAGAATCATCTGTGATGGGGGGCTATCTGGATGTGAATGTATGCGTCTTTCAGGTCCAGAGAAAAGAACCAGTCCCCTGTGCGAATCTGTGAGAGGATCTGTTTCAGCGTTATCATCCTGAACGACCTCTTCATGAGGGCGCAATTCAGGTGTCTAAGATCGAGGATGGGCCAGAGGCCGCCATCCTTTTTGGGGACAAGGAAGTAACGGCTGTAGAAGCCTGACTCGCTCTGAGCTGGAGGAACCCTTTCGATAGCTCCTTTTTCCAGCAGATTCATCACCTCTGAGCGAAGAATGTGGGCGTTCTCGCTTCGCACCGAGGTGGAGACCACGCCGCTGAAGCTCGGGGGTCTTCGAGCGAATTGGAGAGAATAACCTCGCTTTATTATCCTCATAACCCACTCTGACACTCCGGGAATGGCCTGCCAGGCCTCGGCCCGCGTGGCAAGGGGTTGGATAAACTCCAGTGACCAGCTGCACTCTGCACTGGCCATGGACCTTCCTATTGCCTGAAAGACCTGGAGGACCGCCATAGAATGGAGCGCTGAAGCGCCTGTCCAGCTGAAGCATAGGAGCGTCCAGCAAGCATTGAAGTGGTCCTGCATGGCTTGGACGGGTGGGCGGCCTTTGCCTTCCAGCCGATAGCAGTGGGCAGGAAGAGATGTGCAGCCAATGACTCGTCCAGAGGAAGCATCTTCTCATACCCCTTTTCTAAAGCACCGTCAACCGTAATGAGGGCGGATGAAGCGGAAGTAAGGAGGTGAGAGGAGTAGGGGGAGTGCCATGACCCCGTGAGCTCGTCGTGGACTTCAGGGAGAACAGCGAGGAACGCTGGCGAGGGGTCTGATGGCGCCCCGGCAGGAACCACTCGTCCAGACGGCTGCAAGAGTGCTCCTCTGGTGGAGACCACTCCAATCCCAGCTCTTCAACCGCTTTCAAGAGGACCCAGAGAAGTTCGGCATCCATCCCGAGTTTGGCGGCACTGGGTGCGGGTGAAGGCAGGAGGGCGGGGTCAGCTACCAAGCCCGACATGCTGTCATTGGCCAACTCTTTGTCACTCCCTTTAAAACTAATTTAAACTTTCAGGCCAGGCTTTCTAAAACCAACAAAAACGTTTTAATCTAGTTTGTGTTACATTGTAAAACAGATTTGGACATTCAAAACCAGAAATACTAAGCAATAATGCCTAGCACACAAAACACCTCCCTCTGCAGTAACTAGTTTAGTGTATTCATTGTGATATTTATCAATTATTGCTTAAATACCTCATCATATTTGTTATTTTAAATTTACTGTTGTGGTAAATATACAATAAATGCATGTATTTTTATTTAACTTTTCCCCATTGCTCTACAAATTAGACATTGCTACGTCATTATATAATCTGTCAGATATGATGTCGTTCATTTGTTTGACTTATTTAAAAGAAAGAGGAAAGAAAGAAAAGTTTAATAGTTTAATAGCTATGATACTGTTTTTTAAATCAAATCTTTGCATAGCAAAAACTGTCAAAGTCATTGCACACTGAGTTTTTTTTGTGTGCGTTTTTCTGTATTCCTCATCCTTTCCGCAGAAAATCGAAGCTGATCCGAATTTCTTTATGATGGACGAATGTTTCGGAGGCAGTGTGTAAATGTGATTGACACAACGTGAGGTTGTATTTATTTTTTTACGTGTGAAAATTTCGGACGAAAATTGTGTGCAATGACCTTTAGTCTTAAAAAATAAAGCATATACACAAACCCAAATAGGAAATAAAACAGTAATTGAATAAGCATGCTGTGTCCTATTCTGTGTCCTAAATTCCTGAGACACTGGTGTCTCATATTTTAGTGAAGTCAGTGCAAAGGTTACACTTTATTGTAATGTCTCTTTGTTACAGTGTAATTATACATTTAAGTGCTGAGTAATTTTAATTAAGTACATGTACTTACTATATGGTTAGGGTTAGGGTTTGGCATAGGGTTACTTGCATGTAATTATGCATAATTAATTGTTATTATAATAGTAAGTACATGTAACATGTGTAACAAGGACACCTTAAAATAAAGTGTTACCGCACTTTGAAATTAAATTACGTAACACTGTTACATGTAACTAGTTACTCCTCAACACTAATTTCATGATTGTAATATATGTGTTTTGGAAGGCCTGAAAAATCAAAATCAAAGAAGGTCAGAAATCAAAGTCAGGACTGCTTCCAGGTACTAATTTACAGAGAAAATGCTGCCTGGATTCAGATGGATTTAATGGTAAAACATGTTATATTAAGCAGAGAGTGCACTGTTATTGATAGCTGAAAGCAACTTATCAAATTAAATAAATTATTCAATAAACAATCTAAGGTATTGTTAAGCTATATGTATAATAAGTGTTACACGTTTGTGCAGACTTCATGTTACAAATGTATTAATAAATAATTTAAATGATGCTTTAGTACAAAGTAGCCTATGTTCAGAGATTAAGTGTGATCAAGAGCACAATGATGATGGTTCATAGATCAAAGCTTGTGAGATTGAAACCTACAAACGTTCAGTTACCAGCCCAAACACTGAGCCACACACATACACTCGCAGTTAATATGACTTACGGAGAGCGTGCCATTCGTCTTGTCTTATAGTCTTGGTGATGTTCACTGGCAGATTCCGTGGGATATTCACTGAGGAATAGTAATACTTCACCGGCGTGCAACGCAGAAGTAAACCTGCAGAAATTCACAGAAACAGTCTGATAACTTCAGCCATAATAGTGAAGATCAGATGATACATCTATGTAGAGAAGCAATTTAGACACATTTCACAAAAAACACATCTAAACACATATTCAGGCCCTTAAAGGGATAGTTCACCCAAAAATGAAAATTCTGTCATCATTTACTCACCCTCAAGTAGTTCCAAACCTGTATGAATTTCGTTGTTCTGCTGAACACATAGGAAGATATTCTGAAGAAAGTTTGTAACCAGGCTGTTTTGGGGCACCATTGACTTCCATAGTAGGGAGAAAAAAAATCTATGGAAGTCAATGGTGCCCCAGAACTGCTCTGTTTCCCACATTCTTCAGAATATCTTCCTTTGTGTTCAGCAGAACAAAGACATTCATACAGGTTTGGAACTACTTGAGGGTGAGTAAATGACGACAGAATTTTCATTTTTTCATTTTTCAATGTTTTCATGTGAATTATGATCATTAAATGTTCTAACTGGACCATAAACAAAATCAATCAAGCAAGTCGATCAATTCTCATGCCCTGCTGAGACTGACTTCACTTCCTGTTTGTGGTCCCAGTGGTGTACATGTAAAAAATATTTATAACTGAATAATAATAATTTTGATTCTCATAATTTCAATTTTTGATTCTTTATTTGTATTTATGGGTCCATGAAGAAAATTTAACATCCATGGAAACTTTCTATCGCACAAAGTTTCTTTATAATGGAAAAAGGTTCTTTAGATTACTAAAAGTTTCTCCAAAATAAGAAAAAGTATGTTCGCTGTTCATAGAAAGGTTCTTTGGGGAACCCATCTCTGCAAAAGCCACCTTTTAGAACCTTTATTGTAAAAAAAAAAAAAAGTATTTTTGTTGTGAAAATATTTCCATTTGGCTATACAGTTTGATCCCAGCAGGAACACACTGAAGAAATATATCATTTATACAATTTATATATACTTTTGCAATATATACACTGACAGGAGAGTACTACTACATCAGTCAGAAATTTGATTTGGATTTATGTTTTGTATGTGTGGAAAACACTTAGACATCAAGTTGATTATTTTTCTAAAACATAATTATAATTTTTCTCTCAGACCCCAAACAGAACAGGAGGATTAATCTTTCAAATCTACTGAATTTTAATTAACTCTATTTATCTTCAGCTAAGACCCAAAATCTGCATCTCATTGCCCTGAAAGACTGTATAATTTATCACATTAAGGACAGAAATGTTTTAGAAGCTTGTAAACGCGTCAGTGCATCAAAGAAAATTTATATTTTTGGAACATTTTAAAATCTACTTCTGCTTTTGTCATTAGAGTGATCAAAAGGAACTCAAAAAAGAAACAAATACACTGTGCCAGAGAGGGTTAAATGTGTTTTCCCTTAATAAAAGGGCCTCCTGATCTCTTAGATCCCATGATGAATGAGTGAACATGAGTGTGTGGCTGGTGTTGATGTTAGAGATCAGCACCCTGGATAGCGCCAAACAATCTTCAGCGCTCCTTCACACATGTTCAACAAACACATACACACACTACAGCTGTGCAACATCAGCTTCAGATCTGGGTACTGCTCACATGTGGCCCATTTAGCATCATCATCATCACCTTTAAAAATCAGGTCCTCGTTCTCCAGATCGAACCCTTCTCGGTGGCATTTCCTCCACAGTCCGGTTGTGGTTGAGTTGTAGCGGCGGCTGCAGCGTGATTCCATGACGGGCTCAGGGTGCGGGGATTCCCGCAGAGGACTCGCTTTAGGTCGCATCCGGAGTGGGAGGTTCTGGTTGGAGATGTATATGTATCCTGGGTCATTTCTCTTGCTGGCGTATTTTTTGCATCGGTCCCGGTGTTTCCGCGCATCTGTTTCGTACCAGTAGTCCGTGCTGATGGCCATGGTCAAGAGCCCGATGGAGCAGAAGGCCAGGAAGAGCCCCGACGCCGTTAATATCCTCATGATACCCGCGGACAACTGTCACATCTTCCGCCGAGCCCATATCATCCTAAACCCGACATAACAGGACGATAAATATGCTGCTGGAGCTCTAGACAGACATGTTTGTGCGTCTGCTGCTGCTCGCTTGGACTCGGGATGAAGGAGGACCAATGCCGACACTGGAGACTGCTGATGAAAGCGCTCCGGATTCGTCAGACGGCAGCTGTTATGCCGCTGTTTCCATAAAGGATATTCGGTCGAATCTTATAAACGTGTCCGGGTGATATTACACCCAATTTACATATATACATTCATGGATAAAAACGCAAAAAGATAGTGTAATGTAGGGCCTTTGAGATTTTTGACATTAAAACTTTTTTTTGTTTGTTTTTTTTTTTTTGTGAAAATTAATTGAAATGGGAAATAATGTGGGATGTGGGAGACAAGTTGTCACATTATCTTATACCTGCTGAGGTATAAATGCTTGTAATCTCTGGTTCGTTGCTTTCAAAAACCTAGGTTTTTATTATTATTATTATTATTATTATTATTAATGTCAAGTCAAGTCACCTTTATTTATATAGCGCTTTTAACAATACAGATTGTGTCAAAGCACTTAACAGTATCAAATTGGAAGATAGAGTGTCAGTAATGTATAATGATAAGATTAAACACTCAATTTTCAGTTTAAGGCATTTCATTATTGAATTCAGAGATGTCATTGTCTAGCTCAGTTTAGTTTAAATAGTATCTGTGTAGTAATGGATGGTGTGGTTGTAGTAGTAGTATTAATAAAATTCAATTCAGTTTTACTAAAATAAAAAAATAAAAACAGAGATGATATATTTTTAAAAATAAAACGCATTTACAAACTCAAAAGTAACAATGTCTTTATGGACCTTGGTTTGTAAACAGTTATGCTGGAATAGAAAATGGTCTTCCCCAAACTATTTTCACAATAAGGTATGTGTGAAAATGCTTAGACATCAAGTTGATTATTTTTTTCTAAAACATAATTATACATTTCCTCTCAGAACCCAAACAGAAAAGGAGGATTAATCTTTAAAATCTACTGAATTTTAATCAACTCTATTTATCTTCAGCTAAGACCCAAATTCTGCATCTCATTGCCCTGAAAGATTGTATAATTTATCACATTAAGGACAGAAATGTTTTAGGAGCTTGTAAATGCAAAATATTTTTTGGTCCATTTTTAAAATATACTTCTGTACCAGAGAGGGTTAAGTGTGTTTTCCCTTAATAAAAGGGACTCGTGGTCTCTTAGACCTCAAATGGATCCCATTGTCTCATCTGTTTCTGAATTTGAGTTGAAATGTGATGAATATGTGAACATAAGTGTGTGGTTGGTGTAACAATGTCTTTATGGACCTTGCTTTGTAAACAGTTATGCTGGAATTGAAAATGTTCTTCCCCAAACTATTCCCACAAAGTTGGAAGCACAGAATTGTCCAAAATGTCGAATTCTGAAGCATTAGGATTTCCCTTCACTGGAAGTAAGGAGCTGAGCCCAACTCCATCCCATGTTTGGCATTAAGGCTGCAGCTGCTCGGCCATTGAAACCCATTATTTGAAGCTCCCGTCGTTTTTGAGATGATGTAGATGTGGCATCCTATCATAGTATTACGTTTGAATTCACAGAGCTCTTCAGAATGACCCATTTTCTCACATATGTTTGTAAATGCAGACTGCGTGGCTAGGTACTTGATTTTATACACCTGTGGCAATGGGTCTGATTAACCCAAATTCAATAATAATACTTTTTTCTATATAGTGTATGACCGGAACATATTATTCTGAGAGTCACCCATTAGTGCAACTTTTTGCATTATGAACCTACCCGAATAAATCCAAAAAACCTAACTGATGCTGTTTTTAGCTATACTACTACTACTTACTACTATAGTTGCTGTTGTTTGTTAGATTGTTGGTCACTGTCATGTAAGTTCAGAATGGTTACACTGCTCTGGTATACATGAGAGAGTATCCTAACCATCTTGTGCCAGTAACAGGATAGCATTGCTCACCTAAAACCAGTTAAGACCATCTTGGAATTCAAGCTGATCCAAATTAATCTATTCTCAGCGGGGTATAAATAATGCTTCAGCACTAGCAGATGTGGACATATACTGTAAGATACTCTTCATTACCAGATGATGGAGGTAGAGCATCAGCACTGTTCAGCACTTGCAAACTGCATATTGAATCACTCTAGTTGAGCAGTGATCCCTTAGTTTTTAGCTATGACTATCAGAAGTTATTCATGCTCTGAAGATTGTCGGTGAGTGGCACTTAATATAATGGGTCTTCGGTTGTTATTTTTAGCAACTTTGCTCCAAAAAACCCTCTTCTTTTCAAAAACTATTTATTATGGTTATTTGGAGAAAGTGCATTTTGGTAACTGGTTCTTTAAAACAATTTAAATAAATTCGCTTTACATATAAGTCAGCACATGGCACAATAAAAATAATTTCAAAACAGTTTTATATAGAATAGTGCCTTACAGATCCCAGCAAGCAAGTCAAAAACAATAAAAAAGAAAAACTCCCCAGGATAAAATAAGATACAGTGAGATATGATAAGAAAGCAGCTCTGGGAGAAACCAACATCCAGTTGGGGAAACCCACCTCACCTGACATGTTTCAACAAATTAATAAAACATGCAGGATTGATAATGAGAAACATCCTCTTTTGGTGACAGTCACTGGTTAAGATCTGAAACTGAGTGAGATAAATGCAGATGAAGAGGAGCTGTGGAGTTGAAAACAGGGCAAGGCCAGAGCCAGTGAACCTCAAAACTGGTCTCCTGAAGGTGTGGATAGAGAAAGTGTTATCTTAGATATTGATGGGCTAGACCATTACATGATATATATAACTCTTTATTAGTTCTACTGGATCTTAGCGCTGCGTTCGACACTATCGACCACAACATTCTTTTGAATAGACTAGAAAACTTTGTTGGCATTAGTGGAAGCGCCTTAGCATGGTTCAAATCGTGCTTATCTGACCGCCATCAGTTCGTAGCAGTGAATGAAGAGGTATATCGATCACAAGTGCAGTATGGAGTACCTCAAGGCTCAGTACTAGGGCTGTTACTTTTCACGCTTTACATGTTACCCTTGGGAGATATTATCAGGAGACATGGTGTTAGCTTTCACTGTTATGCTGATGATACTCAGCTCTATATTTCGTCACGTCCCGGTGAAACGCAACAAATTGAGAAACGAACGGAATGCATAGTCGATATAAAAAACTGGATGACGAGTAATTTTTTACTGCTAAATTCTGAAAAAAACAGAGGTGTTAATTATCGGACCTAAAAACCCCACATGTAATAACTTAGAACATTATCTAACACTTGATGGCTGCTCTGTCAATTCTTCTTCATCAGTCAGGAACCTAGGTGTGCTGTTTGATAGCAATCTTTCATTTGAAAGCTATGTTTCTAGCATCTGTAAAACTGTGTTTTTTCATCTCAAAAGCATATCTAAATTGCGACCGATGCTCTCAACGTCAAATGCAGAAATGTTAATTCATACGTTTATGACCTCAAGGTTAGACTATTGTAATGCTTTATTGGGTGGTTGTTCTGCATGCTTGATCAACAAACTACAGTTGGTCCAAAATGCAGCAGCTAGAGTCCTTACTAGAACCAGGAAATATGACCATATTAGCCCGATTCTGTCAACACTGCACTGGCTCCCTATCGAACATCGGATAGATTTTAAAATCTTGTTAATTACTTATAAAGCCCTGAATGGTTTAGCTCCTCAGTACTTGAGCGAGCTCTTATCACATTATAGTCCTCCACGTCCAATGCGTTCTCAAAACTCTGGCCATTTGATATCAAAATCGACTGCGGGCGGCAGATCCTATTCCTATTTAGCACCCAAACTCTGAAACAATCTACCTAACACTGTTCGGGAGGCAGACACACTCTGTCAGTTTAAATCTAGACTAAAGACCCATCTCTTTAGCCTGGCTTACACATAACACACTAATATGCTTCTATTATTCAAATCCGTTAAAGGATTGTTAGGCTGCATTAATTAGATCAACCGGAACCGGGAACACTCCCCATAACACACGATGTACTCGTTACATCGTAAGTAGAATGGCATCTACGCTAATATTTGTCTGTTTCTTTCCTATTTTGTTTCTCAGTCCGTATCCGATCAGATGGTGGATCAGCACCAAGAGATGATGTCTACAGCCCTGATCGTCAGCGGAGACTGCAACAAAATTAAAATAGAAATATAAACTTTTAAACTGCGGTTTCGTCTGGTCAGAGGAGAACTGGCCCCCCGACTGAGCCTGGTTTCTCCCAAGGTTTTTTTCTCCATTCTGTCACAGAGGGAGTTTTGGTTCCTTGCCGCTGTCGCCTCTGGCTTGCTCAGTTGGGGACACTTAATTTCTAGCGATTATCGCCGATTTGATTGCACAGATACTATTTAAACTAAACTGAGCTAGACAATGACATCTCTGAATTCAATAATGAAATGCCTTTAACTGAAAATTGAGTGTTTAATCTTATCATTATACATTACTGACACTCTATCCTCCAATTTGATACTGTTAAGTGCTTTGACACAATCTGTATTGTTAAAAGCGCTATATAAATAAAGGTGACTAATGACTAATAATATATATGTAAGAAAAAAATGCTATGGAACTGGATAAGTTAGCAGTGGAAAGATGATTGGAATGTACCCCACATTACAGTGTAATCATCAGGTCCAGTTATGAATGCATTCACTACTTTATCAGCATCATAATAAGAAGAGAATGTTCCATAACTAACCGTAACGTCTCAGGTGGAAACTCTTGGTCTAAAAAAGGTTCTTACAGACAAAGATTATAAGTGAACTGTTTTGATCCTGGAAATTACTTAATATTTTGTATTAAATCTCCTTAATTACATTTACATTTACATTTACATTTAGTCATTTTGCAGACGCTTTTATCCAAAGCGACTTACATGTAATCTGCCAATTAAAAAAACTTAACAAATTTAATTTTATCTGGAGGAAAGCTGTGTGTTAGCTATGAAAAGTAATGACATGCTGTCTAATAACACAAAAAGGAGTTGGTACATAGAGAACAACAAAGGGCCCAATACTGAGCCTTGTTGCACACCATACCTGTCAGACAGATCATTTACACAAATAAAATGATGTAGTTGACCAGTACATAGATCTTTTTTCTGAAGAACTAGGAAATAAAAAGTTCTATGTGGAACTTAACAATGTTCTCCTATGACATCATGCTGAAAAATGTATTCCACATGAAATTTATTTTTAATTTTTTTTTATTGCACATAGCAACATTTAACAGGTGTTTCCGGTGTTACTGTAAAATTACTAAGAATCTTACTTGATTTCCAGTATGAATAGTGTTCATGTATATTTGTGAAAGACCTGAAGGCGAGAGAAAGTGAGAAAACCTGCTCAAACGTGTGGCTAGTCAGAGTGCAGTGCGGTTATCATGGCTGTAGTGGCTGTAACCTACAGGAAGTTTGTTAACAGAGATAATAACCAAGACAGCCAGCTGTCATCTCATTGTTGTTACAAGTCATTCCGTTTGACTCACTCATCATGCCCTGTGATGCGTGTGGGTATTAGATGTATGGTGTATAACTTACCTTTAGAGAGTCATTCTTTTATATTTGTGGCAGCCAAGTTAGATAATGTAAGGTACATAAATAAGGTACAAAATAAGGCCTGAAAAATAAAGATATTTGTTTTCTTATTTCAACAAATGGTCTGTCTTTTATAATGGAGGACAATCAGAGGGTAGTTGAGGGGTAGTCGTGGCTTAATGGTTAGGGAGTCGGGCTTGTAACTTGAAGGTTGCCGGTTTGATTCTCACGCTGGCAGGAATTGAAGGTGGGGATTGTGAATGAACAGCACTCTCTCCACCTTCGATACCATAACTAAAGTGCCCTTGAGCAAAGCACCGAACCCCTAATTGCTCCCCAGGCGCTGGAGCAATGGCTCCAACAACGTGTGTGTGTGTGTGCATTTGGATGGGTTAAATGCAGAGCACCAATTTTGAGTATGGGTCACCATACTTGACAATACGTCACGACTTAAGGTACAAAATAAGGCATAACCTGTTTGTTTGATGCAAACTGCAGGATGTAAATTTTTATAGTAACAATAAAATTGTTACTGGCAAACAAACAAACAAACAAATAGCCTCTAATGCTTAAAAAAGTGTATACTTGATTTGACTGTTTGAATATTCTGAAAGCTTTTTCTTTATTACAGTTGTTGCTGTTTTTTTGTTGTTGTTGTTTTTTTGTTTTGTTTTTTTCAGTTGGTATATTGCATTTC